>NC_044914.1:18874530-19174530 GCF_001633185.2 Quercus lobata
AAGGTGGATGGCCTGGCTTCGGTGGGCTATCGAAATGGTTGATGGCCTGCAAGGAAGGAAACGCAATCAAAGAGGAGACCGGAGAAGACCGGTCGAACCCCCTCCGATGGAGAAGTTAGTTTTGTAGAGAAAGAAGTTCCAAGTATTTTGGAAAATTGTCTGAGTGAGAATCTTACCTTTGTCGGGTTCAGACCCGTCCCTTATATAGGGAGCCTGGGACGGTTACTTGTCCAATAACCGTTCCAGGATTTGTGGAAACTAACAACTCCGGAGTTAACTACCTCAACGGATATAAAATTGTAACCGCTAATGGAAGTTAACTTATTCGAAGGGTTTGTTGAAAGTCTAAGTGTTGAGTTTCCGTCTGTCTAGCATAGGACGGTTTGGTTCGTCCAAAGATATCTATCGATTGTTCATGGACGAACCTAATGGACGATCATGCCTCATGGAGGACAGTTTATGGAGTGGTGCTATTATTCATGGACGCTTCTTCCTCTTCTGGATAAACTCTGGGATCAATCCTGCGCTTTCTCTATCAGTTGCCCCTTTGTTCAAAGGGTCGTCCAGGACATTGTCGTGATTTCAACAAAATTTCGCTTTTTCGTACGCCACGTGTCACGAAACTGTTGGTTGGCCAGTCGCGTCGATTTCGTTTCCCAAAGGGATCGCCACGTGTCAATCTCTGAGTGGTGAGTGTCGCTTCGTTGACCCTGTTGTTGGGGCCTATAAATAGCGCATTCTCTTTCATGCCCCTTACTTTTTTCCTCATTCTCTCTTCTGCCAACTCGTCCAAGATTTTCGTCTAGCTCTCGTCCTAGTTTCATCAGGTATTTCCTCTTTCTTTTTTTTCTTTTTAGGCTCTCATTTTAAGTCCTCTACATTTCAACCATGCCTTCATCTTCTAGTCTAGAGAAAGAGATAGACGACTACCAGGACGGTTCTTCTGAGAGTGACGGTAGTGTAGATAGTTCGTCCTGTAGTGATTCCTCAGACGAGCATTACTCGTCTGGGGTTCCTGGCATTCCCTTAGAGGAATTTCAGGAACAACGACGTAGGGCGGCTTCTGGATCTGGGGCTAGTTCGTCCAGACAGCCATCAAGTCCTCCTCAAGACGAGGAAGAGGACGAAGATGTAATCTATAGTTGTGCCCCAGAGGTAGCATCCACCTTAGACGATGCTAAGTTAAAAACTCTTGTAGATAGATATCAAATCCCTAAAGAGCTTAACCCTCGTCTACCCCATCCTGGAGAATGGTGTTGTTCCCCTTCCTCTGGCTTAGGGGTATACGCTTCTTACCTATTAGCTGGCCTTAGGTTTCCCTTAAACTCTTTCTGCAGAGACCTCTTCCAAAGGTTGGGTATTGGGCCAAACCAGCTCAACCCCAATGGTTGGAGGACGATAGTTGCCATGCAAGTATTATGGCGTGAGGCATTGGAAGGGAACCGTCCAATTACAGTGGACGAGTTCCTTTACTGTTATAAGCCCTCAGAGATCAAAAAATCTGCTGGGTTCTACCAGTTCTCGTCCAGAGGTTCATATTACAGTTTAATAACGGGCCGTAGTTCGTCTGACCGGCTTTGGAAAAAAGAATTTTTTATTATTTCTGGAAATTGGGCTGGGGACCCAGCTGATGTGGGTATTCCCCTCTTCCCTCCTTTTACCAGCCCTCTAGGTCGTCTTCGTCCTAAGGGTATGTTTTTCTTTCCATTTTATCTTGTTTGTCCTTCAAAAATTTTTATCTGTCACTCGTCTAACCCTTTATCTTGGTGATGCAGCTGTCGTTCGTCCACGTTTGGATAAGTTTTTCTTGGATCAGATAGAAGTGGTTCGCACTTTTCCAGGAAGGACTTTCCACGACTTGCTTACTTTTACTCGTCTAGCAACTTGGGGACTCGGTCCAACTCCTACTGCTGAGAACTTAAGTCACGAGGAGCTCACTCGTCGAAGTAAGTGATCGTCCACTGTTTCAGCTCTCCTTTCCCCTCTTTTTTTTTTATCTTATTATATATGTTTTTTTTTTATATTAAATTTCCTCATCATAGGAATAAGCACGATGAGGGAAAACAAAGAGAGAACAGTGGCTAGCGGGGACGAGGATGTTGCTGCCCCTACTGCTAAAGTGGCTTCCGTCCAGGCTGGGAAGAGGAAGTCTAAATCAATCTCGAGTACTGTGGATCTGGACGACCTCCCCAGTCGTCGTGGCCACAAAAAACAAAAACCAAGGACTTCCCTTCCAAAGGTTCCCAAGTTTGTTCCACCAACAGTGAACTTGGACGAGCCTGTGGTGGACGTGGAGCCCGTCCAAACGGTTCATCCTGTTCCGTCTGATCCTCCCCCTGCTCCTAAAACTTCTCACAAGCCTGACCCGTCTGAGTCCTCTGATCGTCCCTCTAATTTGGTTCTGGACGAGGGTTATGCATGGAGGACGTTCAAAGGGATCGTCACTGATCATGAGGTTAACGAATGTTACAACATGTCAGTGAAGAAGTTTGAGCGTTCTGGCATCCATGACCTTTTCAAGGTAAGTTTCTTCCTCGTCCTTGTGTGTAGACATTTAATTTTGAATGAAATGTCTAACTCCTTTTCGTCCAAATGCAGGCTATGTCAAAGTTTTATACAGCGACCTGCCAGGCCAAGGAGCTTGCTTCAGAGGCCAAGACAGCCAAGGATAAGGCTAAGGAGCTGGGCCATGAGGTTTTGCTCAAGAAGGGGGAGGTCATTAGGTTGACAGAGGATTTTAATCGTCTGCTGGGAAGCGAGACGAAGTTGAAGAACGAAGTGGAGGAGCTCAAAGCTGACAACTTAGAGAAGGATACCCGCATCGTCCATCTCGAGGGACAAGTTTCAGAGCTTACCTCGTCCTTGGAGAAGGCACGTGAGGAAGCAATTGCTGCCTTTAAGAAGTCTGACAAGTATAAGAATCGTCTAGACAGTCTTATGCAGTTGGGTATGAAGACTTCCGTGCTGATGCCAAAGAGGCGTATCCTGATTTGGACTTCAACTCGTTCAAGCTTCCTCTTGCTACAGAGAGTTCCGTGTTGCAGACGAGTTCCGAGGACGTCAACATCATGGACAATGCTAACACTGAAGTCATTCAGGACGACCCCAAGACGAGCTTGCCCAAGTGAAATCTATTTCCTTAGAAAATTTACTTTTATTTGCCTTTTCATAGAAGTGCCTGTTGTTTTGGGCTTTTACTTCTTTTTCTTTTTTAAAGTTCATGCAAGTACAATCATCTCGTCCAGGATTATGGACGAGTTTTATATACATTTTCATATTGAAAACTGAAGGGGTTTTTGGACGTTGATCGTCCACCCTTTGAATTTCATGAAAGAAATGAATACTTCTATTTTTACTTCCATTGTGTTTGAATATACACGTTTCCTGCTTTATGTAAGAAATTTTTATTTTCATATCAGCAGTGTGGTTCGTCCATCTAGGAATTCAGTTCACCTCGTCTTGGGCATGTGGGTGAATTTTATTACATCACCAAGATAAAGTAAATTGATTCCTTTTGGCTAGATTTTTCATCATTCCAAAATTATGGACGATCATTTTGTCATCCTTGATGATTAGACTTTTTAGCGTTTTCTCGTCCAATGTAATGGATTGTTAAGCTAGTTTTGCTCGTCCATGTCTCGGACGAACACTTTTGGGAATTCACCTCGTCTTGAGGTCTAGACGAGTATGCCCTTTTCATCTCGTCCCATGTTCTGGACGGATGAAACTTTGCTTTATTTTTAGCTTGGGTTTCATCTCGTCCTATGTTCTGGACGGATGGACCTTAGTTTCATTTTCAGGTTAGGTTTCATCTCGTCCTATATTCTGGACAAATGGACCTTAGCTTAATTTTCAGTTTAGATTTCATCTCGTCTCTTGCTTTGGACGGATGTACCTTTTCATCTTTCCTTTGGAGGAAGGCTTATGGACGATATATCCTTGCGTCCAAGGATTTCATTCGTCCATGCTTGCTTTCTTTTTGCGGATCAATCTGAATGAACATTTAAGGATTCCAATAATATACTTGAAAACAATATATATATATTTGAAAATCCAAACTTATGTAAACATTCGTCCACAGGCATGGCACATGCTCATGAGCTAGTGCCTTATTGAATTAAAAATACAAACCAACTCATCCATGAATAGCACAAAAGTGAAAACACTAATGTACTTTCTAGGGGATTATTAAAATACTTAAAAACACTTGATAGTAGTAAACACTTCTACTCGTCCAGATATCTCGTCCAAGGACACTGGTGAAGAGTCAGGACTTATTGATGGTACTTCCTGAGGTGCTCAACATTCCAAGGGTGTTCCAGCCTCCGCCCTTCAAAGCTTCCAAATAGTAGGATCCTTGCCTTTTGCAGTTGATAACCCTATAAGGTCCTTCCCAATTTGGGCCAAGTTTCCCGTAGGCCGGGTTTCTTGTTGCCAAGGTAACCCTCTTCAAGACGAGATCCCCAATGTTGAAACGCCTAGGCTTCACCATAGCGTCATATTGTCTTGCCATGAGATTTTTGTACCTTGCTGTCCTCTGTTCTGCATCCATCCTGACCTCGTCCATAAGGTCAAGGTTAAGACGGAGCTGTTCCTTGTTTTCTTCAGTTTGATACTTCCTCACCCTGTGGCTCGTCATGTGTACTTCTGCTGGTATAACTGCCTCGCTTCCGTAGGCTAGTTTAAAAGGAGTTTCTCCTGTTGGAGTTCTCGCTGTCGTTCTATAAGCCCATAAAACACCTGGTAATTCATCCGGCCATATTCCCTTTACCCCTTCGAGCCGAGTCTTGATGATCTTCAGCAAGGATCGGTTCGCTACTTCTGCCTGGCCATTGGCCTGTGGGTGGGAGGGTAAGGAGTAGTGGTTCTTCATTCCTAGCTGTTCACAAAATTCCCTGAAAGGTGTGTTGTCAAACTGTCGTCCATTGTCAGACACTAGTACTCTAGGTACTCCGAATCTGCATACAATGTTCTTCCAGACGAAGTTCTTGACATTCTGCTGCGTAATTTTGGCTAAGGGTTCAGCTTTCACCCATTTTGTGAAGTAGTCTATTCCCACCACCAGAAACTTCATTTGCCGAGTTCCAGTCGGAAAGGGCCCCAAAATGTCTAGTCCCCATTGCGCGAAAGGCCAAGGGGCCATCATTGGCGTGAGATATTCTGCTGGTTGTCTGGGAATGTTGCTGAAGCGTTGACATTGATCACATACTTTGACATATGCTTTAGCATCAGCTTGGATGGTTGGCCAATAGAATCCGCTACGGATGACTTTATGGACGAGTGATCTGGCTCCCGAATGGTTCCCGCATGCTCCTTCGTGAACCTCCCTCAACATGTAATTTGCTTCGTCCGGAGCCAAACATCTTAAGAGAGGCTGGAAAAAACCTCTCTTGTATAACACCTCGTCTATAAGCACATACCTGGCTGACTTGACCCTGAGCTTCCTAGCTTCGTCCTTCTCTTCTGGAAGCCTTCCGTCCTTTAAGTAGGACACTATTGGGGTCATCCAATTTCCTTCTCCCTCTATCTGCATCAGTTCTGGAAGGTCTATACTTGGCATGTAGTGTACATCATCCATATCGTCCAACGCCTCATTCGCAGATGCTTCCTTTGCCAGAGTATCTGCCTCCACATTCTCTTTCCTTGGGATTTGAACAAAATCTGCTTTTTTGAATTTCTTCACAAGGCGTACTACCTTCCTTAGATATTTCTTCATTTTGTCTTCCTTGGCTTCACATGTTCCATTGACTTGGCCTATGACCAGTTGAGAGTCTCCCAGGACAAGTATTGAGTCTGCTTCTATAGATTTGGCCAGTTCCAACCCCTTTAAAAGGGCTTCATACTCCACTTCATTGTTAGTAGTCTGGTATTGCAGACGGGCCTTGTATTTCAATTTGTCCCCTTCTGGCAACTGCAAAACAACTCCTATTCCTCCAGCATATAATGTAGATGATCCATCTACATGGACGACCCATTTGTTGTTGTATTCTCCTTCCCCCAGGTCTTCGTAACTTGGAGTGAACTCTGCGATGAAATCTGCTAGGGCTTGAGCCTTTATTGCATTTCTCGGTTGGTACCGAATGTCGAATTCACTAAGTTCAACTGCCCACTGAATCAGTCGTCCTGCGGCTTCCAGCTTGTTCATTGCCTTCTTAAGCGGATGGTCTGTCATGACATTGATGACATGAACTTGGAAGTAATGTCTTAACTTCCTAGAAGCCGTTATCAGTGCAAAAGCCAATTTCTCCATGAGCGGATATCTTCCCTCTGCTCCTCTGAGTGCCCGGCTAGTGTAGTACACCGGTTTTTGTATTTTCCCCTCTTCTCTGATTAAAGCTGAACTTACGGCGCGTGGGGACACCGCTAAGTATAAGTACAGTTCTTCTCCTTGCACGGATGGACTTAATAAAGGGGCAGTTGTGAGATAGTCCTTCAGGTCTTGGAAGGCCCTTTGGCATTCGTCCGTCCACTCAAATGCCTTCCTGAGGACTTTAAAGAAAGGTAAACACTTATCTGTGGCTTTCGAAACAAACCTGTTCAAAGCGGCAACTCGTCCTGTGAGGGATTGGACTTCCTTGATATTCTTCGGTGGCTCCATGTTCAATATAGCCTGGATCTTGTCCGAATTTGCCTCAATTCCTCTTTGCGAGACCATGAACCCCAGAAACTTTCCCGACGATACTCCGAATGCACACTTGCTTGGGTTCAACTTCATCTTATATCGCCTAAGTGTTTCAAAGGTTTCCTGTAGGTCGTCTAGATGGCTTCCCTCGTCTATGCTCTTCACAAGCATGTCGTCGACATAAACCTCCACATTCCGTCCTATTTATGGACGAAACATATGATTCACTAACCTTTGATAAGTTGCCACTGCGTTCTTCAAGCCAAAGGGCATCACTTTGTAGCAAAACAAGCCTTGGCTGGTAATGAAGGAAGTTTTTTCCTGATCAGCTTCATCCATCTTGATCTGATTATATCCTGAGAAGGCATCCATGAAGCTCAGCAACTGATGGCCAGCAGTAGAGTCCACCAATTGATCAATGCGTGGCAGAGGATAACTATCCTTGGGACATGCTTTGTTCAAGTCAGTGAAGTCTACACACATTCTCCACTTTCCATTAGCTTTCTTCACCATCACCACATTGGCTAACCAATCCGGGTAATAGACTTCCTTAATGAACTTTACCGTGGTCAGTTTTTGAACCTCTTCCTTGATTGCCTTGTCCCTCTCGGGAGCGAATACCCTCTTCTTCTGACGGATAGGCTTAAAAAAGGGGTATACATTCAATCGATGAGTGATCACACTTGGGTCGATTCCTGGCATGTCGTCATGACTCCATGCAAAAACGTCGATACTTTTTCTCAGGAATTGGATGAGGTCTTCTCTTGCCTTCTCCTTCATACCTGTTCCAATTCTGGTCAATTTCTCAGGATCATCTTCTTGCAAAAGAACATCTTCCAACACTTCCGTGGGCTTTGCAATAACTCTTCTTTCCTCGATGCTCATTGTCTGCACCTGTTCGTCCAAAGCCATCATGGCTAAGTAGTATTCTCTAGCTGCCAACTGATCTCCTTGTGCTTGTCCTATCCCGTACTCCGTAGGGAATTTGACTGATAGATGGTAGGTCGAGGTTATCGCCTTCCAACTATTAAGAGTGGGTCTTCCAATAATGGCATTGTATGAAGAAGTACAGTCTACCACGAGGAAATTGACTTCCTTGGTTATCTGTTGCGGGTATGACCCTACCACAACTGGTAATGTAATGGTACCCACGGGCTGCACCTTCATTCCTCCAAATCCTATCAGCGGCGAGCATACTGGACGAAGTTGATCTCCTCCAAGCCTCATCTGTTGGAAGGCGGGGTAGTACAATATGTCTGCTGAACTTCCATTGTCAACTAATACTCTTCTGGTTGTATAATCTGCAATGAGCAGTGTAATGACGATCGCATCGTCATGCGGGTGATGGATCCTCTCAGCATCTTCATCGGTGAAGGAAATGGTTGGCTCGTCCATTGATCTCGTCCTTGGTGATCGTCCAGAGAGCTGGACATTTTGTACTGCTTTGAGATACGTCTTCTTCGACTTGGAAGATTGCCCCATCGGGTTCCTTCCAACGATAATCCTTATCTCTCCTAGTGGGGGCCGGGATGATTCCTCTATTTTGCCTTTCAGCTTCTCATCTGTACGATCCCTTCCAACGAAGTGCTTCAACTTTCCTTGCCTGATAAGGTTCTCAATTTGCTGTTTTAGGTCATAACACTCATCCGTGTCATGCCCATGGTCCTTGTGAAAGCAACAATATTTGTTCTTATTGCGCTTGTTGGGATCCCCTTTCATCTTCTCTGGCCATTTTAAAGAAGGATCGTCTTTGATTTGCATGAGCACCTGATTAAGTGGAGCGTTCAGGGGCGTATAGTTCTGGCTTCTTCCCAAAGGACCTGTCTTCCTACTATCTTGTTCCTTCCTATCTTCCGTTCGTCCCTTCTTTGGATGAGGGGCTTGTTCTGAGTGTCGAGCTGGGTGCGCTTCTATCCTCTCAGCTCTTTTCCTCTTCTTGGCTATGATTGCATCTTCTACATTCATGAAATTCTGAGCCGAATGGACGAGCTCGGCCATGGTTTGAGGCTCCTTCCCGTATAGCTTGTGGATAAATAAATCCGAATTAATCCCGTTGTGGAAGGTTGCTAGTAGAAGCTTGTCGTCCACCTCGTCCACACTAAGGGCTTCTCTGTTGAAGCGAGTGATGAATGACCGCAGGCTTTCGTTCTCCCTTTGTTCTATGGTCAGTAAGCTGGACGAAGAGCGCTTGTGCCTCTGTCCCCCGATGAAATTGTTAACAAACAATTTGCTTAACTCTTTGAAAGAACTTACGGAACTTGGGGGGATTTTACTGAACCAAACTCGTGCCGGGCCTTTAAGGGTAGTAGGGAAGGCTCGACACATGATTTCATCAGGGACCCCTTGAAGGTGCATTGTTGTCTTGAATGTTGCAATGTGATCAAAGAGGTCACGCGTCCCATCATACGAGTCCAGGGAAGGTAGTTTGAACTTTGATGGTAGAGGGTGGCCATTGATGGAAGCCGTAAAAGGAGAGTCAGTCCTGTGGACCAAATCCTCTATAGGATTCGTTCTCCTCATGTTCTCCTTCATCTCCTCCATGACCTTCTTCATTTGGTCCATCTCCTCTTTTAAGTGTGATACTGTCCGTGAAGTGGTGCCTCTAAACTGACTTCCAATCTCAGTATTCTGTGTGTCACCATGGCCTTGTGTCTGCCCTGCGTGTTCCTCACGTGTCTGTCTCCTCTGAGTGATCTCCATCCTTAACTCCTGGTTTTGGCGAGTCAATTCCGCCATTGCAGCCACCATGGATTGCATATTCTGAACGGATGACGTCTGCATGACTGGTGCAGATTGGCGATCACGCTGGGGATCACTTGAAGCGCCTCTGCTTCCCTGACGGCCAGGGCTAGTAGCCCTCGACCTGGTCCTGACCATCCTAACCCTTTGTCGCGGAAAAGAAAGTCGCAAAACAACCTTCGGTTCCCACAGACGGCGCCAACTGATATCGCTCCGAATCAGTAAGGTGGATGGCCTGGTTTCGGTGGGCTATCGAAATGGTTGATGGCCTGCAAGGAAGAAAACGCAATCAAAGAGGAGACCGGAGAAGACCAGTCGAACCCCCTCCGATGGAGAAGTTAGTCTCGTAGAGAAGGAAGTTCCAAGTATTTTGGAAAAATGTCTGAGAGAAAATCTTACCTCTGTCGGGTTCAGACCGGTCCCTTATATAGGGAGCCTGGGACGGTTACTTGTCCAATAACCGTCCCAGGATTTGTGGAAACCAACAACTCCGGAGTTAACTACCTCAACGGATATAAAACTGTAACCGCTAATGGAAGTTAACTTATTCGAAGGGTTTGTTGAGATAATTGCGGGTTTAGTCGAAAGTCTAAGTGTTGAGCTTTCGTCCGTCTGGCGTAGGACGGTTTAGTCGTCCAAGGATATCTATCGATTGCTCATGGACGAACCTAATGGACGATCACGTCTTCATGGAAGACTTAATTTATGGAGTGGTGCTATTATTCATGGACGTTTCTTCTTCTTCTGGATAAACTCTGGGATCAACCTGCGTTGTAGGCTCTGGACGAGCCATTTGGACGAGCTGGAGATGGATTATTTTCCGCTTCTCTATCAATGATTATATTACACCCCCGGGCAGGGCGTCAGGCGAATCGAATTTATGGTTACTGTCTGTGCGGGGTTTTAACCCCACTAAGAATGCCCACCAACGGACTCCTGCGAGCAGTGGGACTCGAACCTAGGTATGTTGTACGAAGTGCCCGAGCCTTACCCACTCAGCCAAGCCCCCGTTGGCGACTACTAGACTATCTCGTTTATTATACAACATACCTGACAAATGACAACTGATATTTTCTTATTTCTTTTGACATAAATTGATTTTCCTTTATATATATTATGAGGTTAAATTCTATAAGTATCAAAGTTTTACCCATCCAATTTTAACATACCAGATCATCATATTATTCATAACTTTTAATTTTTTATTAAATTGTGTAAAATATGGGTTTTATACCCCATTCTTACCAAATTTAGACTTTCTATATATACTAATATTACTAATAAAATAGATTAAATTCAATAAGAATGTGGTGTAAAATCTAAGTTTTACCCCTCCAATTCTAACATGCCACATTATTATATTACACATTAAAGAATGGGCACAACTACACTCAATCAATTCGAATATCCATTTGAAAATCCAACTTAACTATGAATTTATTAATATGTTATTATGTGTGATAAAATGTATTGAGTTTTAAGTAAAATAATGATGTGATGGATGATGTATAAAACATGAGTTTTACACCACATTTTTACCAAATTTGGAATCCTAATAAAATTGCAATAAATTTAAGAATTCTTGAATCTAGACATACGAGAGAATCTTGTTGGTTCAATTGCAATACAATTTCTTATGTTTTTTTTTACTTTAGAGAAAAATTATGTATATAACATTTTCACAATAAGTTTTAAGTAGTAAATTGTTACTGATCCAGATTGGTGAGCAAAAAAGTAATTTAAGTTGTAGATTCAAATTAGAACAAATAACAATTCACCATCTATGATTTGTTGTGAAAGTGTTTTAAATATATTGTAAACGTAGCACTTCTCTTAACTTTAACCGCCAAAAAAATACAACTGGCGGAGGCAGTAGTGGAATGTTCGAAGCCTTGAAGAGCCAAAACCGAATATCTAAAGCTCACAAGAGCCAGACGAAATATTTTTCTATATTTAGGTGAATAACAATTAATGAGAAATATAATTATTAATGTTTTATTTGAAAAGGAAAATGAAAAAGAAATTAGTTGGTTGATGAATGAATAAAAAATAAACAGGCTGTTTTTGAGAATCACACAGCTGTTAAGAATACAACTCATGAACGAGAGCTAAATATACATATAATCCAACTAATAGCGACCGTTGGCTGTCCTCAAAAATTTCTAAGCCATGGAATACGTCTGGCACCTGAAACTGAATCAAACTACCCTTTATAAACCATCTCATGTACCACCATATGTCTCCCACATCATTTTTCTTTTCTTGCTTTGCTTTTGTTTCTCTTTTTCCAACACTCTTTTTCTCCTCGCTAAACATATATAATTGCTTAGCAAGGGAGTGAAAGAGAATTTAAGATATATAGCAAAGCAAGAACTCCTTCTCAATAATTAATTTACTTCTTGGGTATTCATATTCTTTTATAAATAAAACATATACATTATGGGTAATTGTGGTAGTTTACCAAAAACCAAGGGTGACAATGATGCGGTTCCGGCACCGGAGCTGGCTGAGGAGGAGGCAGTAGTGAAGGAGGAGGTGAAGCCTCAGATAGAAGAAGTGAAGAAAGATGATGCAAATGTTGAAAAACAGACTGATGGTGGCGTCAACCCTGCCGATGACAGCAAGGTCTCGTCTCTTGGCTCCTTGTTCAGCAACAAGGTATTCTACATATATAATTTTTTTATTATTGTTTTAGATAGACTAAGGTATATCATATATGAGCAATGTTTTTCTCACATCTACTTTTTTTACATACGCTGCTTTCTTTATTTTTATAATTCATATCAACCTTGATATTTTAAATATTGATATTTTCTTTTTACTTTTTCAAAATGTGTATATCAAAGTCATAATCATAGATATTCTATAAAAGGCAAAGTTTGGTTACAAATTTTGTTATAACCTAAGATTATAATACTCACTCAAAAAATTAATATTGCTACATATTTTAAAATTTTAATTGTTAAATTGTATATTCTTTATGTTTTTAACACGTATGTCAAATTTCGTGTCAATCGAATGTTATTTATTATTTTATCTATAATCTTATTTTTTATGAATAATTTTATATTACAAAAACTTGAAATTTAAACATTTGATTGATGATATAATTATTGATATTTGTTCTTCGGAAAATTTTACAAGAATGAAGGGCTTAAAAAGAACTTGTAATCTAATGGTGGATTTGTCAAATTTCATATTTGATAAAAAAATATTGAGTGAAGTTGTAACATATATGTGTGTGTGTGTGTATGTAGGCTATATCTCTATTCAATATCTTTTTATCGGATATGAATTTTAAGTTTCTTTGTTTTGGATCACGTTTAGCTCGCTCTACTTGTTTTGACATTAACATTTTTTGAAAAATGAATCATTTTTCAAAAATCATTTTCTAGAAAATTATTTTATTTTCTTATATTTAGTAGCGACCTTAAAATGAGTTAGAAAATTATTTATTGACTTCCCTTATTTAGCGTTATTTAGTTTTGTGTAAGATATAATTGTTTTCCTTATTTAGTCGCATGAGGTAAAATTGTTTTTAAGATAAATTTAGCCAAAAACAACTCTATCTCATTCCAAATTAAATAAGGGAAGTTAAAATGATATTCTCAAACACAAAAAAATGATAAAAATACTTTCACATAATTTTTTTCATTGAAACAAATGAAGTAGTGAAAAACTTTATAAATTGAACTAATTAGAATGAAATGGTTACCTTAAATTTTTATTTTTATTTTTAATTATTATAGGATTTGAATCTATGATGTTTATTTTACGATGATTTTTTTTATTATCATATCAAAACACCAATAAATTTTTGCTATAAATGAAATTCAAACTTAAATCCTTTATTAGACAACCCAAAAAAACTTTATAAATTGAACAAATGGAGTCTCTTTGTTTTATTTATCTATGACTTAATCATGTCCCACTTGGACATGCTTAACGCAAAAGAAGGTTGTTTATATGTGTTGGGAATGATCTCTGTAATTTATTAGCAGACTGAAGAAAAGAAGGAAACAAAAGAGACTGAGAAGACCACCGATGTCTCATCAGAGAAAAAAGAAGAAACCTTGAACAAGGAAATTGAAGGGAATGAGAAAACCACCGAAGTCTCATTAGAGAAAAAGGAAGAAACGTTGAACAAGGAAATTAAAGAGAGTGAGAAAGCCACCGAAGTCTCATCAGAGAAAAATGAAGAAGCGCCAAAGAAGGAAACTAAAGTAACTGAGAGGGCCATCGAAGTCTTATTAGAGAAAAAAGAAGAAGCCCCAAAGACAGAAACTAAAGAGAATGAGAAGACCACCGAAGTCTCATCAATGAAAAATGAAGAAGCACCAAAGAAGGAAACTAAAGAGAATGAGAAGGCCACTGAAGTCTCATCAGTGAAAAAAGAAGAACCCCCAAAGAAGGAAACTAAAGAGAATGAGAAGACCACTGAAGTCTCGTCAGTGAAAAAAGAAGAACCCCCAAAGAAGGAAACTAAAGAGAATGAGAAGACCACTGAAGTCTTGTCAGTGAAAAAAGAAGAACCCAAGACCACTGAAGTCTCATCAGTGAAAAAAGAAGAACCCCCAAAGAAGGAAACTAAAGAGAATGAGATGACCATCGAAGTCTCATCAGTGAAAAAAGAAGAACCCCCAAAGAAGGAAACTAAAGAGAATGAGAAGACCATCGAAGTCTCATCAGTGAAAAAAGAAGAAACCCCAGCAAGGAAGGAAACTAAAGAAAATGAGAAGACCATCGGAGTCTCATCAGTGAAAAAAGAAGAAACCCCGAGGAAGGAAACTAGAGAGAATGAGAAGACCACCGAAGTCTCATCAGTGATAAAAGAAGAAACCCCGAGGAAGGAAACTAGAGAGAATGAGAAGACCACCGAAGTCTCATCAGTGAAAAAAGAAGAAACCCCAAAGACTGGGGGGGTAAAGGGGGAACCAGCAGATCAGAAAGCATCTCCAGCTGCAACGCAAGCAAAAGAAGCCAAGAAATAAGCAGATAAGTGAGAACCTGCAAAGTGCATCAATGTAATTTAAGAGGGCTTGTAACAGTGGCCCAAAAAAATGCAACTTTAGTGTCCATTTTCTTCTGATAGAAGATAGAAATTGGGTTGGTTATAGAAATTGAGACTTTTGAGTTTCTTTGTTGTTCATTAGTTCTTGGAGAATATTGTTTTTCCAAAAGGTTTTTTTTTTTTCCCTTCTCCATTGATAATTTTTTGTTTATGTATGAGCCTGCGTGCAATTTATCAATAGTAATATAAAAACCTTAGCAAATGTGAAGAATAAAGGTGTAAACTCTCTAGTATGGTTGTGAAAAGAAATACTTTATAAGTTGCACTGTTTTTTTTTTTTTTTTTTTGAAATATTAGTTGAACTAATTAGAATCTACTGTTACCCATTAAATTTGAGAAGAAAGAAATTGAAGAACTGGACCAAATGAATTACGAATACCTCATAATATCTGGCCTTACTTCGTACATATTTCTAAATTAAGCAAATTAGAACAATGTATATGTCAAGGCAGTCAAGCATGCTTAAAGAATTATATAAAATCCGGAAATTGTATAATTACAATAGAATAATGGTGGAAAGGTTCTTTATTAATAGGTTAAAAATTTTGGACGCACACTTTCGAATAGAGCAGAGAGAGGGAGTATTTATAGCATTTTAGTATTTTTCTTAAGGTTAAATAATATTTGCAAGCAGTACTTGAACAAAAAAAAAAAAAAAAAAAAAAGATGCTAATTAAATGAGTATGGAGGATGAAAAGCAGTAAAATTTGCTAGACAACGGTAAAAATTTAATTACATAGGGCCTATAAATGAACTCATTTATTACTTACACTAATAGAACCTCCTAGTTAGGTTCTTTTGAATGTATACCACTGTCAGTTTCTTTAAAACTTTCTTCACTCTCCCTCTATGTGTGTTAAAAAAATACTTAGTATTCTAAAAGAAAAAGAAAAAAAAAGATAGAACCTCCCAGTTACTAACAGCTTAATAAACTAGACTAGATCAATGCCCATGTGAATTATAACTAACAACTACTCCCTCTTATTTATTTATATTTTGGAAAAATTACATTTTACTACCTTAAACTATTCGTATGCACGGTTTGCACTTTAAATTATCACCGTTGTTACACTTTAGGTCTTGATATTAGTTTTACTATTAAATTGGATGAAAATATGAAACATATGACTTGAATGTGTGTGTATTGCTTAAGTAGCACAAATTTAAAAGACCAAAAACCCTCTGTATTCAATCAATTAAAAACAAAACTTTTTTTTTTTAGCTCTCTCAAGATATGGTCACAAACATAATCAGAGCTATCAAACCTTGAATCACTCTTCACAAAGTTAAATTAAGGTTACGAAATGGGTTGTCTATTAATCCATGATAGGACATACTGCAAGGGGAGGAATGATCTTGGTTATGAAACTTGGACCAGATCATAAAATCCAATTCGATTAACTGGGAATCGTTCACCAAAATGGTTTTTTTAACCCAAAAACCGTTCTATGCAAAATAGTTAGTGGACAATGCGAACCACGCTTGAACCTCCTAGGCATAAAAACCATGGATGATTCTCATAGGTTTAGGTTAGAAATATTTTTTTAGGTACTTACAACCATTGTTGAAGTTTCAACCACCATGATATGTTGCCCGACCTTGAGATTGCATTGCCATTTCTTCTCCTCTCTTTCCAATCAATTGGATGTTGCAAAGGGTGGACTAAATGCTTGGTTGTCAAACACTTTTTTCTTAAATTTTCTTGGGCTTGCTAGTATTTACTCAATCTTTTAATGGGCAGATGAACCGATGTCTGCCACTCTTCTAGCTTTTATGATTTTGGTTTTTGTTAATTTCATAAACGTTTAACTATTCAAATGGGTTTGGGCAAATATATATATATATATATATATATATATATATATATAGGATAGTCAAATGGGCTTAGGTAGAACTCAAGATAATTTAGACACAGGCTTGCATAAAAAAGAGTAGAATATTGAGCTCTAACAAAAATGTTAAGTATATTAATTTCATATGAATATTCACAATAATCCTAGAATGGTAAACTAATATTGACTAATACTAAAATGTTTCATCACCTTCACTAAATTAAAATGACTTCCATCATGGTATTGACTCCCTCGATATTAAAAAGCTCAATATCTATTTATGTTTGTTTGTGTATGTGACTATTCACTCGGGTGTAAGCAATCCCCCATCCAGATTGTCCCACACACACTAGATTATTACAAAGAGAAATCCCATGGGGAGGCCTTAAGATATTGATAAGAGGTTTTGAATTTAGGAACTTATGGATATCATGAGGCCTTAGAAACCAGTTTACCAATCTTTTGGGGTTAAACCTTAGTCCAATCTTAAAAACTTTGAACCTCTATATGTTTCAATTTTTTGAACAGTCTAGATTTCAAAACCATGGTAATAATTCCTTTTGTCAAAGTGAATAATTTTTCAATTATTTGAGTGTAAACAATGGTAGAATTGAAAATTGAGACAACAGTGAATTTATGGGAAATAGTAATATATATTACTTACAGAAACAAACTATTCAGGCTTTTATTTTTTAACAACTCTCTAAAATAAATAAAACACATACAAACAAGTGTTTTGTATCTTAATTGGTTAGCACTTCCCGTTATTTCTCCAAAAAAAGACATTATGATTCAAATCCTTCCTCCTCTGATTATTGAATTTTCAAAAAATAAAAATACAAACCTGTTGATGTCCATTTTCTACAAAAGGCCCAATGGTAGAAGAAGCCTAACAATAGGGAAAGGTAAGAGAAAAAGGGAAGTGGAAGATTTAAAAGTAAAGTAAATGGGCCATGAAAACCCAAGAAAAGAAGTAATAAACCCAATGGGCCAACATGATAGGAATGATAGCCAGAAGGTGTTAAGGACAAATTTTTCACACCACATGGCTTCATTTCATTGGTGACCCGCACCACGTCAACATTATCATGGATTTTGGGAAAACTTCTTTTAAAGCCCAAAAGAGCCCATATTTACACAAAAAGACGTTAGAACCCATGGTTCAAGCTCATGGCACATCATCTCATTTTTGGCTCATGATCCAAGCTCATGAGTCTCATCGGGGGAATTTTGGGAGTCGTAATTTGGAGGGCCAAGAAGTATGTTTAGTAAAACTCTAGTGATTCAAAGTTGATAAAGGAAAGCATGTTACTTGGAATATCTTCCCTAATTCCTTGAACTCTGACGGGTTAGTGTGCAATAGGTAACATTTGGTAAGCCTCTCTTATCAAGTAACACTTAAAATGATAAAACTCTCTATGCTCTTTACATAAAAATTAACGTTCATCATATAATATAAGTTTAAAGATGTAATTATAGTATTTCATATCAATTATATTATTATCATCTAAATCAATTTCAAGCACATGGCTAAATACATATTAATATCTCATATCTAGTATTAAAATGCTCTCCTTACTCTCCAAGATTTGGTTAAGACACAAAAAGGACCATAATTACATCTCTAAAACTTCATCAAATATCAACCAACTAGTCTATTACTTACCAAAATTATATATGGACTAAACATATATTTTTTCCAAGAGAGGAAACTTAGTCGAAAACACTAAAAAGGGCTCCAGCGGAAGCTGCAACAACTTCTGCACAAGCTGTAATAGCTCCAGCAGAAGCTGCAACAGCTTCTGTAGAAGCTAAAACAATTCCAGCGGAAGCTACAAACAGCTTCTGCAGAAGCTGTGACAGCCTCAGCAAAAGCTGCAGAAGCTCCAGCAGGTTGACAGGTGTCCTAAAATGATGTCATTCACCCATAAATGCCCAATCCCAGCAACTGTGGTACCAGAAACAAGAGGATCCCATAAAGATTATCTTATCATCTTTAGCCAAATCGTGAATTTAATGTAAAGTATTGTTCTCCAAGCAAAAGATGTCATTAATCAGCTGTGACAGCTATGATTAACAGTTGTGACAGCAGCTCCATCAGCCTTAAGGTCCCTAGCTTTCTTCTTTTGGCCAAAAAACAAAAGACCACTTACTTTGTCAAAGATTTTTCCTGATTTGCTAAGTTTCCCTTCAACTAGTTATGATCTAGTTACATAGCTTGACACTATATAAAGATGACCAAGCTACACACTAAAGGACCCCCCTCTCTGATCCTTCTCTCTAATCGTCAAGGTTCTGAAACTTGATTCACCTTGCTGCACATATCTCTAAACTTCTCCATACTTCTCAATCTCCCTTACAAAGATATCTCTTCTTAGATAACACCATTACATTACACCTATTACACCACACCATTACACACTATCCATCTCTCCCACACTTTAATATTTTGAAACATCACTCATTTTGCTGCAAAATACACATTTTCACACTTCCCCATCTCTCTTACAAAGTCCCTTTTCATAGATAACAACACAACACACATATTACAACATATCATTACCCATTACCCATCTTTCCCACACTCCATTATTCTAAAACTTGATCATTTTTGCTGTGCAAAACACATCTCCATCTCATTCTTTACTTCTCATACAAAATCTCCCTTCTTAGAAAGCAATATAACCCATAACACAAATAATCTCATGTATTCACTATATTTAACTTTCATATTATCTATCTCACACTTCCATATATTTTACAAATACATTCCTCACAAAATACCCATACATACTTCTCATATATCTTTAAACTTCATGTCTCACAAAGTATACATATACAAGATCCATGTCCAACAAAGTATCTACATGTAATTCCTATACATATTACAAACACCATATCTCAAAAAAAAAAAAAAAATTTTTTTACCATCTCTACACATCTTAAAAGCATATCAAACACTCTTCCAAGAACACATTACAAAAGCCCTTTCTTATGGAAGATATATATTTATAATACTAAAAGCCTTCTTATGAAAGGAAAAAACTCATAAAATTAAAAGTCCTTACGAAAGGCAATATCACTCATACTTGGCTAAAAAACCAAAAGAGCATTACATGGAGAAAATCATTTAAGTGCACGGTAAAGAGGATGAACTTAACCAACCTATGCACACGGCTGGACATATTCTCTATCCCTCCAGTTGCACCCATTTTTCCCTTTCAAACATGAAGTCACCATGAAAGGATTCACTTCATCATGATGCTGAAACATTAAGTCCACTGATGTGATACGACTGGAGCTGCAAAACATGAAGATAAGTCATCATATTTTGTCTTCAAATTTATATTATTAAGTATATTTTATTCATTGTCATTATACCACTCAACTAATGTTATTATGCTATTGGACTCCTTTTTTCATATTGCTGAAATGCTTAGTCTACTGATGTTACGGTTGGAGCTGCAAAATATGAAGATAAGTCATTATATTTTATCTTCAAATTTATATTATTAAATATATTTTATTCATTATCGTTTTACCGCTGGATGCAAGCTATTTTAATATCATCTCACTATTTGATGAACATGATCTCACTAATATTTCATTAATGAACATACATATTAATAAATCGATCTACCACCCTTGGACACATATTATTTGGACATGAATCACCCTTGGACATATATTATTTGGACATGGACCATTGCTAGACATACCTTATTATATTGAACATGAACCATGAACTGCTACTAGACATGGACTATTGGACTCATCCCATTGTTGGACATTGGACACCTAATTAAACACTTTCTAATATTGGACATCACTTAATAAACATAATAATAACGTATCAACTCACCATTTTATCAAAACTATCATGCTAAGTATATTATTTATTTATTTCAAACATTATCATGATTCTAAGACTTTGGGTTTTATCTATTTTGTAGGCTTAAAAATACACTGGAAGTCATTGGTCTATGTGGCCCAATGTCGAGTTCCAGGTTGACCTCCCCAAAACAAATCTGGGCCTAGCAAAGTCACACCTCCAAAGGCATGTGGCTATGCGCAGAAAACCGCCCTCGACAGAAGGTCTATGGGCACAATAAGTGGCAAAAGCAAAGTAAATGGGCCGTGAAAGCCCAAAAAAAGAGGTAATAAACCCAATGAGCCAACATGGCATGAATGACAGCCAGCAAGCCCATGGGCACAATAAGTGGCAAAAGCAAAGTAAATGGGCCGTGGAAACCCAAGAAAAGAGATAGTAAATCTAATGGGCTAACATGATAGGAATTACAGCCAGTAGACCCATGGGCATAACAAGAGATAAAAGTAAAGTAAATGATTCGTGGAAACCCAAAAGAAGAGGTAATAAATCTAATGGGCCAACATGATAGGAACAACATCCAACAGGCCTATAGGCATGACAAGAAAAGGAACAACAGGCTAGATTGGCGGGAGCTTCTGCCAAGACAATGCCCAAGCCCATGAAGGGATAAAAGGAGGTAGTACAAGCCCAAGAACCCACGCTCTTCACATCGTGGGGGAAAAGCACAAACACAAGACATGCAGCAAAATGAGACAAGGCAAGAATGGCAGAAATGACGTGGGAGTAAAAGAAGACAAATGCAGAGGATAGTGGAAATCACATAAAGCACCACCTACTTGTACCCAGCCAATACAGGAGAGATAGGTCATTGGTCAAGGGATTTAGAGGGTGTGGTTTAGTGGTGGGGAGAAAATGACTCTATTTTAGGGTTCTTGCTCAGGCTCCTTTTAGGGAAAATGCCTTGTTGGGATGGCATTTCACCCAAAAGAAGGAAGCAATGTGTTGGGGCCATTTGATGCATGCCATAGGGGTAAGCAGAGAGAGAACTTCCAATCCTTATCCATTTGGGTAAGGCAGAAAGGGGGAGGGGGATAAATAAAATAAGGAGTTTTGTCCTGGAATGAAGAGTGGTGCAGCAAGCACACTCTGAGCAGTAGGTAGTGGCCGGGCAACCATCGGGTTAGTGGATAACCCTGAAGAGATGCTCACAAGAAACCAAAAACAGTTGGTGAAGTCTTAGGAACAAAAGGGAGAAATCCCATGGAATCAAGCAATATAAAAGGAAGGGAGGTAGCCATGAATAGGAGGGAGGAAGAGGAGAGTAAAAAAAAACTTAGATTTAGAGATAATAATAATTAAAAAAAAAACGAAGTGGGTAAAAAAAAAAAAAAAAAACGGAAGAGAGGACATAATAGAAATAGAGGCATACATTAGTAGACCATCTTTTATCTTCCTCTTGACATTCACACTCTTTGAAACTCTATAAATCATAACCCAAAACCATTTAGGTCCTTTCTCTAGCACAAGTAACTTCAATGGTAGAAACCTGTAACGAGGTTACTCGTGTTGGCTTTTGATTCCCTTCTTGGACCCATTCCTGCTAAATGACTTGGCCCAGGAATGGGAGAGCGTGCTAGCACTATTGCACTTGCTTAGAATTGTAGTTGTTCCCCCTGTGACGACATATTTTAGCTTATTTGATATTCCCGTTGTTATTTATTTTACTGCAGTGTTTCACATTATTAATTATTTTGCTGTGACATCCCCTACTCTATTTGTTGTATCAGTTGTTCTGTTGTATTGTCTTTTATTTTATTCACGGTATTAGTTGTCTAGTGGTAGTTTCTTTTATTATACTTTATTATAAAAGTTGCTTTGCTGTAGTCTCTTTTGTTGTGCTCACTGTAATAGTTATTTTGCTGTGACTACATTTGCTACATCCAACTTGCCATATCATTCCCTGCCGTTTAAGTATTGGGCATGCCTGATTTGTGCACAAGTTAGCCTACAGTATAACCCTACCAGGCTAGTTCCAACTTCCTTACTCATTAACTCATAATCCTTTGTGTAGCAGACGGGCTTTGGTCCATTAACATGAAAAAGCCCCCACAAAACCTCACAACCCTAAGAATTAAAAAAAAAAAAAAAAAAAAAAAAAAAAAAAAAAAAAACTTATATTTATAAAACCGTCCTAATAATAACCACTGCCTGATAGAACACTGAACACCCAATGTGTATCAGTGTATGTGCTTCTCTCTGTAGGCATTTGAGGTGGAACCATCTTAAGGGAAGAGAGTTCTAAATAGATCACGGGAATTACGCAGAAAATCAAGGAGACACGCAATTATATAAGGAAATAATTTCCATTTTTAAGAAGATTTTCTTTCTTTGGACATACTCCTAAACAATGATTCAACGATGGATCTTATTTTACAGCCTGTAATCAGTCATGGTATAATAGACAATTAGACATAATGACCAACTGAATAAAAAGTTAATGAAAAAGTAGTATTAATTTAGTAACCTGCTACATAAACGAGGACTGTATCTGTAACCCCCGAAATTTTCTAGGTTTTCTGAAAATCTTAGCGCGAAAACCTTACAATTACAAACCCTTTTGTATAAAAACCAAACCCTAGCTACCTTGAACTGCCTCTCTCAAAATCATTAGTTCTCTCTCTCTCTCTCTCTCTCTCTCGGTTATCCTTGAACATCTCGTTCGATTTTGTTCGAAGACATGGGAAATCATCTTGGTGCTTGTGCAAACTTGTCCCTGCCTAAGAAGCTTGGCAAGTCCTCAAAGCCTAAAATTGAGCAGGAAAGCCATCAGTGCATGGCTACTGAAAAGGTCCAAGAGAATAGAAAGGAGGCAGAGATCTCAATTGACAATGGAACTGAGCCTGAAAAGCCAATGGCCGCCAATGAGAGTGCCAATGAAAGTGTCACTATTTGCCAGTCTCAAGAACCCTTAATCAATATGGTAATAGTTTATTATACTTATGATAGATTAACATTCTTTTCTCATTATTATATATGTTAATTGTTAGTGATATCTTTGTTTCAACATTTAATTTATGTATATATTGTTTGATGCAATAATCTTGTTTATTTCTTTGCTCTATCTATAATTTCTCACTTAATTTTATTGTTTGTTTTTATTATTTTTGGGTTATTCGTTACTTTTCTTCCTGATTTATTAGATCTTTCTTGAACGAACACACGATTATACATATGCACCCTTGCATACACAAAAAAAAACAAGCAATACCTTTATGGCTTTATGTGTTTTAACATCTTTTGTTTTGCTTTGCTCTGTTTTATTATTTTAATTTTCTCTTCTTGATAATATTTTGTTATTTGTTATTTCCTTTAATGTTAATTTTTACTCCGGTTCGAATATATACCAGATTTTTACTGTAGTGGCTTCAAAACCCTGATGTTTACGTGTAGAAGAGCTTGTTTTGCTTATAAAATAAATAAATAAAACTCGTTTTCAAAAAGTTGAGATGCATAGTTGATCTATCTATTTTGTAATGTCATCCAAATTCGCAAATCATTCATTAATTATTATGGATTAAGTGAAGGAACAACTATAATGTTTTGTGCTTTTGAAAGTAGATTTATAAAGTAATTTGTGCTTACAGTTGATTGATTTTTTTAAGATTATTTTTTCCTTAACTTATAGTACTAAGGGTTGAGATTGAAGCAGACGTACTAGATGCCCATAGTTTTATTTTTTAATTTAAAATTATAAGGTTGAGATTGGTGTAATTGAATGTTAGGGAAACTTGTTTTATTTATTTATTTTTATTGTAGTGTAGTTATTATATCTTTACTCTTTTATTTTCCACTCCTTTTGGCAGGATGAAGTGCAGAATACATCAAAGGGTGCCACTACTGATGAAGAAGCAAAGGCTGTAGAGGCAGCTGAACATCCTGTTGTCACCATTGAAGGAAGATGAGCAAGACTCTATTAAAGTGTTCGGTTAATTGTACTAGGGTTAGAAGCTTTTAAGTTAACTTTAAAGATTAATAGGTTAATGGTAGGGTTAGAAGCTTTTACGTATTAAAGATTAATAACAATGGATAATGTCCACTTTTGATGTTAGCTATTTTCTAGAGAGAACTTTTACGAATGCATAAAAAAAGTGTTTTAATAATTTATTAATATAGATTTTTTTTAGAGGAATGAGTTCAACTAACTCATCACTCAACTTTATTTTTTGTTAGAGAATTATTAGTTACTTTCGGAATATAAGTTTACTTTACTCCTTATACTTAAAGTACTTAATAATTACTATTGCTTTTTTTTGTTTGCCATACTTTTGTTATTCTTCTATCATACTTTCATTATTCTTCGTGTGCATTTGGCATTGACTTAAAAAACCAGCAAATTTTCAGTTTCAACTAAATAAGCTGTTCCCAAATAGACACTCTCCTCTCTCTTTGTGCGCGTGTGTGCATGTGCATTTATTGTATGCAAACAAATAACAACTACATATCTTGTAAAAAGAGATGTGAGAAACTTAGATAGCTACTCTTTTCTTCAAGCCAAGAAACAAGGAGAGAGTTTACTTAAAAAATTATATATATATATATATATATATATATTCAAGGAGAGAGGAGGGTAATTTCAAAGGGAAAGCGGCATCCTTGAAATTGTAGGACATAAGGCTGTAAAGGAATTCGGCTTTGAAAACTACTTCTTAATATTTATTTATTTATTTAATGAGTCAATATACTTAAGTTTAGACTCTCAATTATTGAACAAGCCGAGCTAAAATATAATAATGTAATAATAAAATAAACAAACTTGTGACTTGTGAGTATGAAGCTTAATTAATGTATATATAATATGATTTGTCTAGATGTATAAATTAATGTTTAATTATATTTATATATACCTTAAATTGGATTATGTAAGTTTATAAATAATTTATTGAACTAACTATAATTATAAGATATATGTGCTTTAATTATTCAAGTTTGTGCTGAAGTAAACTCATGTCTGGTCAATCAAGGTTTAAATAGCGATTCAGGAGACAACTAAACTGTCGATCAGGATAAACTGTATCCCAATCAACAGTTCATCTCTTTAAGGTTGAATCTGCTTGTTATGACTCCTCCAATTTAGAGCATAAGGAGAGGGACCTGTTGCATCTGGTAATCCCTATCTAAGTTCTAGTTCCAAAAATATGGATGCTCTATTTAGTTCATTCAGAAATTTGTTTAAGACAAAGTTTAGCTACAAAATTTGTTGTAACTTAAGGTTATAATCGTACTCAATATTATTAACATTACTATATATTTCGAAAATTTAACTTTTTTAAGCTCTTAATACACATGTCAAATTTTGTAACAATCAAATATTATTTATTATATAATCTATAAAATTATATTTTATGCATAATTTTAAACTACGAAAACTTGTAATTTAAACAAATTTATTGATGACATAACTATTGATTTTTAATTTTCTAGAAATTTTAAAAATATAGAAGATATAAAAAGAAAATGTAATCCAATGGTGGATTTGTTTAAATTCACCCTTAATAAAAAGATATTAAGTAAGATTATAGTTTAAAACTACAACTAATTTTATAGTTAAATTTTGTCCATCCGTCTATAATCAAAATAGGAAATTTGTCTTTTACCATTTCCTACGGTCAGCAATTTATATGCATCTAGTTTATACAAACATGCCCTGACCGTACACACAGATGGTTTGCACTGTAAGAGAGAAAGTACATGCGCGCAAATCGTAGGACCCGGTCGCTGAAAACCCAAAGTTGATCACTGTGCTTAATTACACAGACAGAGCATCAATCTCCAAGCCCATATTTGGCTCGGGTCTCAAATCATTGAAATATATCTTTGGGTCATCATTCAACCCGAAAGGGCCAAAACTCCATTATTGTAGTAACCCCAATACTATCGTAGATAATGAGTGGGGTTACTGCACTGAGGAACAATTAGAGGAAATCTTTTGAAAAACTTGGAGTTTTTATATAATGAAGCTATATCTAATTCCAACATTGCCTTCTCCCATTGTCAAAGTATAGTTGATCTCTCAAATTGGTTCGACTTGTTCAAAATTGCAGATTTCAATTGTTCTTCTTCTTATTATTTTTATATCAATTGTTATTATTATACCTTACTTTATTGCACAAGTATTTGAAAATTTTTCTTCTGGTTTTTTGTGATATCTTGATGCTCTTTTTGTCTATATATATCTAGGATTTCTCTAAGATCTTTCAATTGTCCTTTTAAAATTGGACCTCATGTTTTTATTTATTTTTATTCAAAAGAGAAACTTAATCTCTATCTACTATAAATAGATAAGATTTATTCAAGAACCAACCTAAAAATCTATGCTATCCTTAATCTAATTTTCAAACTCCTTATAACCAAAAAAAAAATCTTGAAATGATAAAATAAAATAAAATAAAGGTACATAACACAACATGAAAACTAGGGTAATTACACTTTATCACCCTAAGTTATATCCTAAATTACACTTTGTACTTTAAACTTTTAGAATACACAATTAGCGCCTTAAACTATTACTTGTGTTACATTTTTCACCTTGCTGTCGATTTTGTTGTTAGTTTGGATGGAAAACTAAAATTTAGGGTGCAAAGTATAATCATGAGTATACTTTAGGGTGATAAAGTGTAATATCTCATTTATTTTTAAGAGATTGAGAAGCGGGGTAATTGCGTCTTTTCATGTGGTGCTATACTTTATAGTACTAACTTTGCATTTTGAAAATTTAGGATGCAAATTGAAACTTGTGGTCTAATTTAGGATAGTAAAATATAATTTTCCCTAAAAATTGCCCTAAACACAAGTGAGTAAAGTGTAATTATCCCTAGTAATTATATACTTATACTGTGGTGGTAGAAGGATTAAAGCACGTTATATGATATAAATTGATGAAAATAAAAGAAAATCCCTTAAGTTATATGTTATACAAATTAGAAGTGGCAAAATGGGTAGGTTGAGTCAATTAGTTTAGGTCAAAACAGATTATTTTGAGCGGGCTAGAAATGGGGAGGGTCCGGTTGAGCCGTATTTTTCAATTGAATTTTTTTTTTTAAATCGTCTAGTTTTTTTTTTATGAGAAAAAACATATACATTTGTTATGGGAAAAAATTAATTGATTTTTTGACAAGTTTTTATAATTTTCATAAAAGTTGTATAATTTTTTTTTTCTAAAATGATCAATTAACAAGACCCATTATAAAACTATTATTGTGCGTGCCCGCAGTATGGCTACTGGGCTCAACCCCTACTTGGGCTCACAATCTATTTGTGTTGTGGGATTTGGGTTTCCTACTAAGGGCGGTCTTATGCTCGGAAGCCCAAGGACACTCCTGTTTCCACAAACCTTTCTCTTTACCTCACAGAATCACTATCTATCTTTCTTAGAAAGGTTGCTCTCCTCTCTCCTTATTCTCTCTAGAATTGTCAACCCTTATCTTCTTATTCTTGTTTCTTATTTATAGCATGAGGTCAGTGGGAATGCCATGATTATTTCTAATTATAAGTGGAAATGGTGGTCCAATTCCATTGTGTTTAAGTGGATGTTTCGTTGGGAGTGTTAGTGGTGGCATTGGAATTGGTTCCCACCTCCAAAAGGATTTTCGGCAGCGATACTCCCCAAGGCCATACCGGGCAGCCGAGACATGTATCCCCGAGCAATCATGTTCCCATCCAGGACATAATTGACCGGGCAAAGCTCGGAGTGCTCCCAGAGGAGTATGGGCCAAGATTGCGGGTTTGACATACCTTAGATCAAGAATTGTGGCTTCGGGCCTTATCCCGTACAAAGGGTCAGGGTTGGGGTTCGTGCCATTGGGCCTGGGTCAAAGGCCTAATAGGCTCGGGGATCCCGTACCATACATTAGCCCTCATTTGATTCATGTCCGGCCACCGAGAACAAATCAAGGATGTGGCGGGCCAGAAGTTCTTCAAGAAGCTTAACGGTCAACTGCGAAACAGATGGGACGTTCATTAATGCGCCCTTAAAAGAAGCGTTGTGCCAGACTGTCACATTCATCAGTAATTATGGCTTGACGGTTTGCGAACTGTCTGGCAGTTCGTGAACCGAGCCCATGCGTGTGGAGGTTACCAATAGGGATCAGAGGAGTTTTCCCATCTCCTCCTTCGTTAAATGCTTTCACTCCTATAAATAGTTTCCACAGTTCGTTCATTTCACTCTTTGCATTCTCTCTCCTTCAATTTCCTCTCTACCGAGCATATTCCTCCTGTGCATAAAACACTTCATTCCAGATCACTTCTTAGAGCCCAAAGTAAGTTCTCTTTACTCCTCCCTTTTCTTTCAATGTTTTCTTCATTCTAGAATCTAGGAATGGGATATTTTCACCTTTTTGCATCTGAGGCAGCCTTGGCTGATTTTAGAGCAGCCTTTGGCATTCCTGGAGACGTTGATATCACCTACTGTCATGAAGGCGATATTGCTCTCCATAGACGTTCCAATCCCAATGTAGCATTTTTTTCCTTTGATGTCCATTCTTGAGGGTGGGGTTAGATTCCTGGTGGATCCTCTGATCATAGGTACCCTTAGGTTTTATGGCCTTTGCCCCGAATAACTCCCCCCCAATTTTTACCAAGTTGTGAGTTGTGTAAGTAGACTAAACCAAATATACGGGTTGCAATTAAACCACCATGACATCAACTTCATGTATAGTTTATGCGGGAACATTAGGTCGGATTATTATTTAAAGACTAGGGACATGCGGGTACGGCTTATATCATGCCTGCCCGACTCAAACAGAAACTCGACAGGGGAATTTGTCCGGGTGAGTGACAACTAGCTTGCCAATGAGCTCCCTTACCCGTTTTCTCCATGTGACGTTGGTCGGTACCGAGCATCTTTTGCTTGTTAATTGCGTTTTACTTATGATTATCTAGCTTAAATAGTCACTAACCAACTTTTGTATTGTTTTGATGCAAAAAGTAAGAGGTTTAAGCCAGACCTTAGGGTAGTGCACGTGAGGGACCTGAATTTCATACTTTGGTCCGAAATATTCATGCATACGGACGGGCAACTCCGGCCATCACATTTCATTCTTGGCTACAATCCTGTCTACACTACTTGGTAACCTTTTGGGTCGACTTTGTTAGTAGATAGCCCATTGTTATCGTACATCAACATACAACATGCTAATTTCCTTCCTCCATCCCTTATAGTAGGTGAAGCCTGGGATCTCGGCCCTCGATATACTACAGAAGAGGATCTTGCACCGGTGTGAGACGAATCGGCTGAGTGTGCATCTCAAAGCCGCAAAGTCCACGTGCTCGTTGAAGAGCTTGATGCCTCCGCCCACGTAGCCGAGCCAAAAGTAGCCTAGGCTGACCAGGACGTAGCTATGGTGACTAGGCGAAAAATGATCGTTGACCAGTTCCTGCCCGACACTTATCCTATGGCCCAGCCTCAAGGCGGGGACCGTACTCCCCCTCCCCTGGGTGCTAGCCATCCAAAAAAGAAGCAACGAGTTGGCGACCAACCCCCCAAAGTCCCTAGTGATGCTCCTACAAAGACTTCTCCCTAGGGCGGGATAACGATCTGGGAACAGGTGGGTGATCCCCGGCCATCTGCCAAGGACGGTATGGACGTGGCATCTTCATCTCGGCCCAAGGCCATTTGGCAGCCCACTTTCAAGTTTGGTGACGGGCCTTTGCTAGCATCTGCCAGCCTCAATGCTTGGGCCCAAGGTCAAAGGGAGAGGGTGGCCCAAAGCTTGGTGCACGGCATCTTACTGCTTAAGGACGTTCAGTTCTTCTCTGATGGAATTGAGGAATTGTTGGCAAGGCGATTACAATGGCATACCAAAGCGGTAATTTTCTATCTTACTTTCACATTTATTTTAATGCATATGCATTCCTTTCTCTTTCATACAAATCACCATTGCAATATCAGGCCACACAACTAAACTACATCCTCAACGAGAGGCTGAAGGAGCTCGTCGAGGATGCCGAGCGAGAGAAGGCCCTGAAGGATGTTGCTGCTACCACAGAAAAAGAGAAAGGCAAAGTTGCCGAGGTTGCTGAGAAGAAGGCCTAACCTTCGGAGAAGGCTCGGTTGGTGGCAGAGAGAAATTTGGCCGAGGCAGAGGATAAGCTGGGGGCCGTGGAGCTTAAACTGGCAAAGGTAGCCAGCCTAAATTTGGCCCAAGCCGATGAAATAGCTGACTTAAAGGTGGTCCTCGAAGGCTGTGAGACTAAATGGTATAATGAGGGTTTCGCGGATGTCGAGAACTCCATGGAGCCTATTGTCCATCAAGCCCGATCTCATGGCTTTGAGGAGGGGTGGTTGGCAGCCCTCCAAGCTATAGGAGTGCCCGAAGATTCCCCACTGAGGAATCCAGAGAAAATCCCATACTCGGCTCCCCTCCCCCCATGCAAAGTCAAGTTGATGCTGCTGATGAAGAGGATAGCCCAAGTATGAGGGAGCTGGTGAGAGCGATTGATACTCATGTTGATCTCGAGGCTACTAGCAACCTCGATACTGCCGAAGATGTATGAGTAGAGCAACCACCAACCAAGGATGTCCCTGGCCAGCAAGCCGACGAAGCAACTCATCTCCCGTTCACTGATCCTTCCGTTTGATACTTACCTTTATTTTTTACCCTTGTTTACTTTTCTTTTTTATTTGTCTAGTTTGCCTAAAGTCACTGGGTTGTGGTGACGGTACAATGATTTAACTTTTATTTTTCTAAGTTTTATTTACCTATAGTCACCGGGTTGTGGTGACAAAACATTGGTTTAATCTTTATTCACTTGCTTTGATCATGTTTACGAATGTTTGCTACGAAGTTATTTTTTTGTCATGTTTTTTCATTTTCTTTCTCTTATATATATATATATATATATATATATATATATATATTCCAAATGACCGGGTAGTTTGATCTCGGTTTGCCTTTAAATGGTGATTGAAATTGCTTTCTCATTTATTTTCAAGAGGATAAGTCATATCCGTGCACGCATAATGATCGGGACTAGTCTTGAAGAGATCGTCTATATCTAGAAAGAATTGGCTCCTCGGTGATAAGAACTAAATTTGATATGTTTATCTAGGAAAATTTAGTGTAGGGTAATCATCTTCCCTGTGATTTGGACTAAATCTGAGAGACTGGCTTCAGTCCTTTGAAATAGTTCGACGTATCTTTGTGTGCTCGGTGACAAGAATAGAGCCGGGAAGCTTATTTCTATTCTTAGAATAACTAGATGTAAGGTTTTCCACCTGTCCGATGTTGAAGATCGTCCTAGGAACAAGTTTCTGTCCTTAGAATAATTTAAAACTAGGTTTTCACCTATCCGGCGATGAAAATCTACCTGGGGACAGGTTTCTGTCCTTAGAATAATTTTACATAAGGTTTCCACCTGTTCGATGATGAAAATTAACCTGGGGACAGGTTTCTGTCCTTAGAATAATTTAACATAAAGTTTCCACCTGCCTGGTGATTAAGATCAAGCCGAGAAACAAGTTTCTGTCTTTAGAATAATTTAACGTAAGGTTTCCACCTACCCAGTGATTAAGATCGAACTGAGAGGCTGGTTTCTATCCTTGTAGTAACTTGACATAAGGTTTCCACTTGCTTGGTGATTAAGATCGAGCCGAGAGGCAGGTTTTTGTCCTTAGAATAATTTAATGTAAGGTTTTCACCTGCTCGGTGATTAAGATGGAACCAAGAGGCAAGTTTCTGTCCTTAGAATAATTTAACGTAAGGTTTCCACCTACCCGGTGATTAAGATGGAACCGAGAGGCAAGTTTCTGTCCTTGTAGTAATTTGACATTAGGTTTCCACATGCCCGGTGATTAAGATCGAATCGAGAGGCAGATTTCTATCCTTGTTTAAAATTTGATGTGAAGCTTCCTCGTGTTTGTTGATCGGAGCTAATGAGTTAACAATAACAAAATAATAAGTAAAAATACACCTGCATGGATAAACATCACTTTCGTATTAATTAACTATATGCACATAGAACTTTACACCCAATCCGTACCCCCGTATATTGATAGTTAGTGGTAAAATTTCTTTAGATTGTAGGCATTCCATGGCTAGGGATGCGGTCTCTCGTCTAAGTCCTCCAAATAGTATGCCCCTACGCCCGTGATAGCGGTAACTCTATAGGGCCCTCCCCAGGTTGGGGCTAGCTTCCCCGCATTAGTGTCTTGCAAATGTCCTATTGCTTTCTGCAACACTAAGTCCCCAGCGCCAAATTCTCAAGTCTTCGCATCTCGGTTATAATGCTGGGCAAACTTCTACTAATACTCTGCTAGCCGTATAGTAGCTGACTCTCGGCATTCTTCTAGCAAATCCAAATGCTTCACCATTAATTTGTTATTCAGCGCAGGTCCAAACCCTGTAACTCGTGCGCTACATAGGTTTATCTCGGTTGGTATGATAGCCTCCACCTCGTAAGTTAGGGAGAATGGAGTTTCTCCCATGAACCTTCTAGGGGTTGTTGTTCGATATGCCTATAGAACGTTCAGTAGCTCCTCAGCCCACTTACCCTTCGTTCCTTCTAATCTTTTCTTCAATCCATTTATAATCGTTTTGTTGACGACTTCAGCCTAGCCGTTGCACTGAGGGTAGGCTGAGGTGGAGTATTTGTTCTTGATGCCAAGATCACTACAAAACTCACGGAAGGCTTTACTATCGATTTGCAGCCCATTATCAAATATGAAAGAGTCTGACACCCCAAATCTCGTGACTATATTTCTCCACACAAATTTCTTAACATATATGTCTCGAATATTAGCCAATGCCTTGGCCTCCGCCCATTTGGTGAAGTAATCCATAGCCACTAGAACAAACTTTCGATTGCCCGTGGCCCGGGGAAACGGGCCAAGAATGTCCAGCCCCTACTGTGTGAAGGGCCATGGGTTGCTGACCAAGTTTAGACAACCTGCTGGCTCATGGATCAGTGGGGGTGTGCTTTTGGTAATGTTCGCAGTTTTGTACGTATTCGTCAGTGTCCTTCTACATCCGTGGCCACCAGAACCCCTAGGTCATCGACAGGTGTGCCAATGATCATCCCCCTACATGACTACCGCACACCCCTTCGTGTAGATTGACCAAGAGCTCATTAACTTTCTCGAGGTGCAAGCATAAAAGATATGGGCCCCGAAAAGACCTCTAGTATAGTTTGCGGTCTACCAATAACCAGTACCAAGCGGTAACCCAACGTACCCTGCTGGCTTCCTTTTCATCATTCGGAACTCGGTCTTTAGCTAAAAAGTTAATGATTAGGTCCATCCAACACGGCTCTGTCGTTATTACCATCGAGACACCTACCGCAGCATTGATACTTGGTTCCGCTGTGAGCTCTACCTTGATCATTCGAGGTACCTTCTCCGTCATCGACGATGACAATGTGGCCAGAGAGTTTGCATGTCGATTCTGCCCCCGGGCCACTTGGATCAACTTTGCCTTTAGAAATTGATCCATAACCTGCTTCACCATTCGTAAGTACTCCTTCATCCGGGAATCTCGAGCTTCAAAACTACCCTGCACTTGACTAACTACCAATCGAGAATTTGAGTAAATCTCTACTTCTCACACACCCAAATCCAGAACGGCCCTCAATCCAGCAAGCAAGGCTTCATACTCGGCTTCGTTGTTGGAAGCCTTAAATCCCAACCTGAAAGAATGTTCCAACCTTATCTCTTTTGGGGTGATGATAACAATCTCGGCCCTAGCCCCTATTGCACTGGATGTGCCGTCTACAAATACCTTCCATGTTTAGATATCCACCTAACAAATCACTTCGATGTCTCTCCTCGGGAAAATTCCGCAACAAAATCGGCAAGAACCTAGCCTTTAACTGAACTTCTCAATCTATACCTAATGTCAAAAGAACCAAGCCGAGTCCCCCATTTAGCTATCCAACCCGTGAAATTAGATCTCTTCAAAGGATATTCAATCAGCACATAGACGGTGTAGGCTGGGAAATAATGGGGCAGCTTCCATGTAGAGTGCACAAAGGCCAACACCAACTTCTCCAGTGGCAAGTACCTTGTCTCGGCGTAGACCAGGGTCTTGCTGTCGTAGTATACTGGCTATTGTACTCATTGGTCTCTTAGAAGCACAGCACTCACGGCATGCTCTGATACTGAGAGATACATGAATAAATCCTCCCCGGGTTTTAGGGCTGTCAACATAGGTGCCTGCACCAAATATTCTTTCAACTCTTGAAAATATTTTTCACACTCCTCACTCCATTGAAATCCCTTCCGCTTCTTCAAAAGCTTGTAAAATGGACGGCAGCAGTTGGCGAACTTGGAAATGAACCGATTAAGGGCAGCCAACATGCCGTTTAGTACTTGGACTTCCTTCGGATTGCTCAGCGATTTAAGGCGTTTTACTGCTTCAATTTGGTTGGGATTGACTTCTATTCCTCAGTTAGTGATCAAGTACCCTAAGAACTTGCCGGCCCCTATTTCGAAAGCACACTTATCGGCATTGAGGCGCAGCCTGTGCTGTCGTAGTACTTTGAACACCCCTTTGAGGTCATCAATGTGCTGCATTTCCTGTTTGCTTTTCACCACCATATCATCAATGTACACCTCAATTGTACGCCCAATCTTGTCTCTGAACATTCTTGTCATCATCCGTTGATATGTGGCCTCGGCGTTCTTTAATCCGAATGGCATCACATTATAGTGATAGTTAGCATCAGGGGTTATAAATGCTGTCTTCTCCTAGTCCTCGGTAGCCAGAGCGATCTGATGATAACCCTGAAAAGCATCCAAAAAGCTCATCCTTGGGTGCCCATAGATGGCATCTACCAGCTGATCAATCTTCGGCATGGGAAACGGGTCCTTTGAACACGCTCGGTTCATGTTAGTAAAGTCAACGCAGACCTTCCATTTACCATTCTTCTTTTTTACCACCATGGTATTCACGAGCCACTCCGAGAAGAAAATCTCCTTTATAGCCTCAGCTTCCTTCAATCTCTTGACCTTTTGCCTGATAGCATCGTCGTGCTCTTTAGTAGATCTCCTCGGCTTCTGCTTCTTGGGAGGGTACAAGGGATTCACGTTGAGCTTGTGAACTATGAACTCGGGGTCCACCCCAGACACCTCATACAGGCTCCAAGTGAACACGTCTACATTCTGCACAAGAAACAGCAACATCTCTACCCTCTCTTCGTCCTTCACACTTGCTCCAATCAAGAAACTCCTGTCATCATTCGGCAATATCTTCACTATCACCAAGTCCTCGGCACAGTTGGTCCTCGCTTCCTCTTGGGGTCCTTGTAACTACTATAAGGGAGTCTCTTCGGTTGACTCCTTTTGCTTGATTCCTCGGTCAACTACGGCTACCAAGCAATGCCTAGCCAATTGTTGATTGCCCCTTGCTACTGCAATTCCTTGCTCGGTATGGAACTTGACCTTTACATATAGGTTGGATGGTACAACCCCGATTGCATGAATCCATGGCCTTCCAAGGATTGCTGTGTACGGGGAGAAAAAAACGACCACTACGAACGTTACCATCACCTCCTTACCTTCCATATTCATGGGAAGCGAGATCTGCCCTTCTAGGATCACCATGCGGCCGTCAAACCCTATCAGGGGCGTATTGTACTTGGTGAGATCTTCATTCTTCAGGCCGAGCCCTTTGAATAGGTCAGGATACATCACTTCAGCACACTCCCTTGATCTATCAATACTTTCTTCACTATGAAACCATTTATTCAGGTTACAACCACCAAGGCATCATTATGTGGCTGAATAGTGCCCTCCAGATCATCATCATTGAAGGCAATGGGCTCCCGAGTGTACTTCAGTTTCTTCTCGAAGGGCTGGTCACCTATGTCGCCTTCCGCTGATACCATAGCTATCACCCCCCTCCTCTTGGACACCTAAGAGACCCTTAGGGCAGCGTGAATGATTACTCCCAAATATGGCAGGAGAGGATTCCCGCGGGGCTGAGCACTCTGCCCGGATTCCTGATTCCTGATTCCTGGGGTCCACCACAAACTCTTTCAAATACCCAGCCTTCACTAACTACTCCAGGTGATCTTTTAACACTTCGCACTATTCGATGGTGTGTACTTTATCCCTATGATAAGTGCAGTACAGATTTTGATTCCTCCTTGAAGGGTCGCCCCCCATCTTGTTTAGTCACCAAAAGTATGGCTCATTCTTGATCCGATCCACAATCCTGTGCACCGGCTCCTTGAAGGCTACATTTACTTCCCCCATCTGTGGTCCTAGCTCTTGAAAGCACAAGTCTTTCTGGGGTCTGGATTGTAAATCGCTCTGCTGAGGATGACTTGTAACCAGGGCCTTGCCTTTGCTCTGTAACTGATCATCCTCCAGCCATTTATATTCTTCAATATGCCTTATCAACTACCTCATATCCTCAGGAGGCCTTCTCGTCAATGAATCTCACAATTTAGAATCCTTGGGCAACCCCATCCGAAAAGTACTCACTGCGATTTTTTCATCACCTCCTCCAATCTCATTGTACAGCTCCTAGTACAGGTTAGCATAGCTACGGAGGGTTTCCCCAGCCCCCATTTTCATCGATAGCAACGCGTCCACGAGTTGTGGAACCTGGCTGCAGGTCATGAATCGAACACCAAACTCTTGAATCAACTCAGAAAAACTGTGAATTGAGCCTTTCCTCAACCCATTGATCCACCTCAGTGCGATAGGACTGAGGCTCAAAAGAAATACCTTACACATTAATGCATCATTATGAGTGTGCAAAGACATCATTTGAATATAATGGCTTCCATGCTCTACCGAGTTCGTCTTTCCATCGTAAGAATTGAACGGTGGCCTGGTAAATCTGCTCGGCATAAGGGCCCTATCATGCCCCAAACCCCAAAGGGTCCAAAGCATGAGAAACACGTCTCAACGTACCTGTAGATTTTTTCTTCCTTTTTGACAATTCAATCCACAACAATCATATCAAGTACCAACATCAAGAATTATCATAATAATTCCATTGAATATACTCTCAAAGTAAGTCAAATTTCTAAGCAATAATTACAAGGACCATTGGCTACAAAAGAATAGAGGTCTGAATAAATAATTACATATCATCAGCTTGTCCCATCAGTGGGAATAATGTTACAACCATTATAATATACAAAAGAATGAGTCAAGCCTATTCTAAAATGTACATCATCTACTATCTCCATTACAAAAGTTCAACCTCTATCAGTAGTTAATCTAACTACTATTAGCCACCAAAAAGTTGTCTCAAAAGATTGTTGTCTACTCTGAAAAGTTTATAAAATAATGGGATGAGATAGAGCCCAGTAAGTAGCATAATTAATGGGGGTGGGGGAAATTCAAGTTTCATCTTCAATAATAATAATATGACAAGATTGATTAAATAATGAAACGCAAAGTTTCTCAAAGTAAATACCTTGAAAACTATATACTATAATCTGTGAGTATCAACAATATAATTTCTAAAACCATAATATCTAACATAAGATAAATTATCACAAATATACCACACTACCACATAGACCGGTCAGGGGATCCACCATTCACAACTGACATGATATTGTCATCTCTGGTATGCAGACTCTTGGCCCCATGGACAACAGCCTTACCCATACCCTTAAGGTTTTTCTCTCCCCCCATGGGCAGCAAAGAAAGTGCGTCAAATAGGACCTCTCTTGCATGTGGTCTCTTGGCCCCATAGGCAGCAGCCTCACCCACACATAATCAAGGAACCTCTTCCCCCCATGGGTAGCAAGGAAGAACGTGTCATCCAAAGTAAAAGGGCACTGACCTAGATTTGATTTCGTTGTCACAAAGACTACGAAAACCAAATTAGGTGATCACCGGGAAATCACACAAAGCATGGTGTCAAAACCACATAAAGCTCACAGGTATACATTTCCTTTCAAATACATAGTTTGTAACCAGGTAGTTTCAAAAAAACCTTAAATAATTTAACTTCCACAAAATTTGTAAGGTTTTCAACTTCATTCTTGTCAAAAGATTTTCTAACAATTTCCCACATAACAAGACAAGATAAGCATCTTTAAATTTTCTAATATACCATAACATCCAAGATTTCCTTATCAAAGATTAAATAAAAGATGCTCATTTTTCCATATCAACAATTCATGCATTTCCCCAAATGCAATACCAAATATGATGCATTTTCATATATAATCACACACACACACACACATATATATATATTTTAAGGTTACAACACAATAGTTTTTAGGAAAATATAGTTTCCATAAGTAGTTTCCAAAGGTGTGTCTAACCCAAAAACAACATTTATGCAACATGGTTATTTTTCAAAAATCTCATTAAAAAGCTACTTACCTCGCAACCGCAAAAGTCTAATTCTCCAAGCTCCAAGGAGATTAGCTAGAACCTAAACAATATCAAGTAAATCTATCACAATAAGCATAGAGGTCGAAATTGTAATCTAGCTACAATTTAGGAATTGCCAAATAAACACTTAATTAGGCAAACCTAGTATTTAACCTCATTAGTAATAATATATTCCACTTCCAAAATTTCTCAACAAATTGATTCACAAGGCATAAACTCCAGTTTATAAGGTTAACAAATTTAATATCATCTCCAATATCACGACTAGCTTCCATAAAATTTACACTACATCAATAAGAGACCCATGACAGCAAAATCAAAATATCCTCCAAGATAAGAAATTTAGAACTTCAACTAACTCCAAATAAACCCAATGGCAATGGAAAAATTAGATTTACCAACCATCACATGTTATAACTCAAAACCCCTAAATTTTCCATCATAAATAAACCTTAGGTAGTCATCATTAGCACAAATTATATACCCACTCATCAAATAATTTCACAAATACAAAACCCATACATACAAACACATAAATATCACTTCTATACGGCACCGGACCCCAAGAGCCATTTGGGCCTTAGGCCCAAGTTAAACGGTATGTCCCACGATTCCTGACGCTTATGTTAGATGAATTGGGCTTAAGATCCACCAGGGCCACGGAAGCAAATCCTGCAGTGTTATGTCAGGCCTAAAGCTTGTTGGGCCAGTCTTTGAAAAAGGTACTTATTGCCTCGTTGCCGTGAAGTTGCTTGGCGCGTCCATCTCCTATGCACATGAGTGCTCGAGAAGGCCCTATCCTGGATGCTCGGCGACTCCTTGGCAAATCCCACCACCGAACATCATTCCTTCCTGGGAGTAGGAACCAGTTCCAATGCCACTCACACCACACTCCCAACTAAACATCCACTTAGCGATAACAATATTGGACCTCCATTCTCACTAGCCTTGAGAGTAATCATGATTTTCCCACTGATTTTGAACTATAAATATACGAGGCCAAAGAAAGGAAAGGGTTGTTGAAGTTCTGAAAGGAGAGCCTCAAATCTAGATCAAGAGCTACAAAGAGTGAGGGGAAAGCAGTCCAGTGGTTATAGAAACATCGCTGGGTCTCTTAGTTAGAATCACCCAAAGTAGGAAAACCAAAGCCCACATTATAAGTATATTGTAAGCCCAAGAGCGAGACTGGCCCTTTAACCGGTTCATTTCTAAATTTGCCAATCGCTGCCGTCCATTCTACCAACTCCTGAAGAAATGGAAGGGATTTCAATGGGATATGGAGTGTGAAAGAGCTTTCCAAGACTTGAAAGAATATTTGACGCAAGCACCAATGTTGGCCACCCCGAAGCCCGGGGAGGACCTGTTCATGTACCTCTCGGTGTTTGATCATGCCGTAAGTGCCGTGCTTTTAAGAGACCGGGGGATGCAGTAGCTCGTGTACTACGTTAGCAAAACTATGGTCAACATCGAGACCAGATACCTACCTCTGAAGAAGTTGGTTTTAGCACTAGTGAATGCTACAAGGAAGCTACCCCATTATTTTCAAGCTCATACCGTATACGTCTTAATCGAGTACCCTTTGCAGTCATTGTTGAAGAGATCTGATTTTACGGGCCGGATAGCCAAATGGGGGACATGGTTGGGATCCTTTGATATAAGGTACATGCCGCAAAGTTCAGTGAAAGGCTAGATTCTTGCTAACTTCGTTGCGGAGTTTTCACTAAAGGGCAAGCCAAAGGCGGTTTGTCATGTAGAGTGTCGCCCGTGAAGGGTGTTTGTGGACGGCGCCTCGAGCTCAATAGGGGTTGGTGCCGAGATTGTCATTATCACCTCAGAAGGAGTATGGTTAGAGCATTCTTTTAGGTTGGGATTCAGGGCCTCCAACAATGAGGTTGAGTACAAGGCCTTGCTCGTCAAGATGAGAACCGTATTGGATATAGGCGCCCGGGAGGTAGAGTTTTATTCAGATTCTCGGCCGGTTGTCAACCAGGTGCAAGGCAGATTTGAAGCTAGGGATTCTCGGATGAAACAATACTTACAGGTGGTGAAACAAGTCATGAATAAGTTTCACACGGTAAGTGTATCTCAGATTCCCCGGGGATAGAATAGGCATGCCGATTCTCTAGCAACGCTGGCATCATCAGTAACGAAGGACGTCCCACGATTAATTAAGGTGGAGCTCTTAGGGGAGCGGAGTATTGATACGGCGGTTGGTGTTGATGTCGCGATGGTCTCGCCAGTCGAATGGTGTTGGATGGACCCAATTATCGACTTCCTAGCTAAGGATCAAGTCCTTGATGACGAGAAGGAAACTAACAAGGTTCACCGAATAGTTGCCCGGTACTGGTTATCGGCAGACTGAAAGCTTTACCGAGGGTCATTTAGGGGTTCGTATTTGCTGTGCCTATGGCTCAAGAAAGTTATGGAACTCTTGGCCGAGCTGCATGATGGGGTCTACGGCAGCCATGTAGGGGGATGTTCTTTGGCACATTGAGCAATGACTCAAGGATTTTGGTGGCTCCAAATGTAGAAAGATGCGATCGAGTATGTGCAAAAATGTGAGTAGTGCTAGAGGCATGCCCCCCTGATCCACCAACCGGCAGGCCAGTGCTTGGCCTTTTGCACAATGGGGGCTAGATATCCTCGGTCCTTTCCCCCGAGCCACGAGCAACAGGAGATTTGTATTGGTAGCTGTCGATTACTTCACCAAATGGGTGGAGGCGAAGGCTTTGGCCAATATAAGGGATGTAGATGTCAAAAAGTTCGTGTGGAAAAACATCATCACGAGGTTTGGGGTGCAGAACTCACTTATATCAGATAATGGATTGCAATTCTACAGCAAGGCATTCTGGGAGTTTTGTTGTGGCCTTGGCATCAGGAACAAGTACTCCACCCCGGCGTATCCTCAAAGCAATGGACAAGCTGAAGCCACTAACAAGGCGATTGTAAACGGATTGAAAAAAAGGCTAGACGGTGCAAAGGGTAGGTGGGCAAAAGAGCTGCCAAGCGTTTTGTGGGCACACCGTATGACTCCCAGGAGATCAACAGGGGGAACCCCGTTCTCCTTGACATACGGGGCAGAGGCTGTGATACCGGCTGAGGTGAACCTGTGCAGTGCTTGGGTCGAAGAATTTACTCCAGCCCAAAATGATGGATTGATGGCGGAACGTTTGAATTTGTTAGAGGAACACTGAGAAGCTGCGACCATTCGGCTCGCCGAGTATCAACAGAAACAAGCCCGGCACTATAATAGCTGCGTAAAGACAAGGGTGTTCAGTGCTGGAGACCTAGTACTACGGAAGGCGGTGGGGAACATGCGGGATATGAACACTGGGAAGTTATCCTCTACTTGGGAAGGGCCTTATAGGATTACTGCTATCGTAGGAGCAGGGGCTTACTACTTGGAGGATCTAGATGAAAGACCGCTTTCCCGACTGTGGAATGTCCATAACTTGAAGAATTTCTATCACTGACCCATTGAACACAGGAGCGTAAATTAAATAAAACATTGTATATATGCTTTATGAAGAAATATTAAGATGATGTCTATTTTCGCAGGTGCATTAAAATTTCATTATTTGATCTATTAGCGCCGGCCAAGGGGTAAAGAAAAGTAAGGGAAACCGAAGAGCCGTGTTTTACATCAAGGACAGAAGCCTGTCCCCGGTTCGATTCCTATCACTGGATAGGTGGAAACCTTAAATTAAAAATTCTAAGGACAGAAGCCTATGCCTGGTTTGATTCCCATCATTGGACAGGTGGAAACCTTAAATTAAAAAGTTTAAGGACAAAAGCCTGTGCCCAGTTCGATTCCCATCATCGGACAGGTGGAAACCTTAAATAAAAAATTCTAAGGACAGAAGCCTGTCCCCGGTTTGATTCATATCACCGGACAGGTGAAAACCTTAAATTAAAAATTCTAAGGACAGAAGTCTGTGCCCGGTTCGATTCCCATCACTGGACAGGTAGAAACCTTAAATTAAAAATATTAAGGGCAAAAGCATGTCCCCAGTTCGATTCCCCTCACCGGACAAGTGGAAACCTTAAATTAAAAATTTTAAGGACAGAGGCCTGTCTCCGGTTCCATCCCCATCACCAGACAAGTGGAAACCTTAAATTAAAAATATTAAGGGCAGAAACATATCCTCGGTTAGTTTCCTATTGCCGGACAGGTGAAAGCCTTAATAAAAATTCTAAGGAAAAAAATATTAAAGCCAAGAAGCAAACCTATTAGTGCAAACGGAAATAAATAAAATAAAACCATTGTTTGGTCACCACAACCCAGTGACCATAGGGAAATAAGTCCGAAAGTAAATAGGAAGAAAATTAAAACCATTGTTCGGTCACCACAACCCAGTGACCCTAGGCAAACCTTAAAAAAGTAAGTAAAGTAAAAGCAAACGTAAAAGAGACTAGTTTAATCACTAAGTTTAAACGGATAGGTTGGCAGTTGGGGGTTGTGCAGCTTCATCGGCTGGTTGAGTAGCGGTGTCCTTAGCCCGTGGCTGTTGAGATTGCCCGTCATCTGCAGTGTGAAAGGTGCTAGAAACCTCTGGATCAGCATGGGCGTCAATTGCTTAGACCATCTCCTTTTCCTCCTCATCCACCACATTTGCCTGACTTTGGGAAGGAGGTGGAGGGGCCGGGTATGGAATCTGACTTGGGTCTCTCAAAGGGGAGTCTTCGGCCACTCCCATCACCTGGAGGGCCGCTAGCCAACCCTCCCCAAACCTATAAAGCCGGGCTTGATGAACAACAGGCTCTGCAGACTTCTCGGCGTTTGCAAATCCCTCATTGTACCACTTATTTTCGCAGGCTTCAAGGGTTGCTTTGAGGTCAGCTATCTAGTTGGCCTGGGCCAAGTTGAGACTATTTGCCTCTACTAGTTTTAGCTCTACACCCTCCAGCCAACTCTCCACCTCAGGTCTTCCCTTCTCCGCCATTTGACAAGCTTTCTCTTAGGACTGAGCTTTTTTCTTCGCGGCCTCGACAGCCTTGCTTTTCTCCTTTGCGTTATCATTGGCAACGTCTTTCAAAGCTTTTTTCCGCTTGGCATCCTCGGCGAGCTCCATCAATCTCTCGCCAAGGATATGGGTCATCTGTGCGGACTGGTAATGCAAAAACAAGTGTTAGAACAGAAGAATACTTCTTGTATTTAAGTAAATGAATAAGGATTGAGAGAGAAATTACCACGACGGTGTGCCACTGTAGCCGTCTCACTAACAAGTCCTCATCCCCTTCAGAGAAGAAGCGAACGTCCTCGGGCAGCAACAAGCCGTGCATTAAGCTCTATGCTACCCTTCCCCCCACGCCCTTATCCCATACTATCGCACTGGCCGTGGCTGGTAGAGGTCCCTTTCCAAGCTTGAAGGTAGGTTGCCAGGGGACTATAGGCTGGGAGGAGGACGCTGCTTTCCCGTCAACTTGAACGGCAGACAGAGATTTGGCAACTGGCTCCCGGATCGTGATCCCACTAGACGGCCAGGGTGGGGTCTTTGATTGAGCGTCGCTTGGAGCCTTGGATGGTTGATCATCAAGGCATTGTTTCTTTTTTGCACGGTTGGAAGAAGAGGGAGGAAGTGCTTGGCCTTTGCCCTGGGGTTGTTGAGGCTCGGCGGAGGGTTGAGAGCTAGGCAAAAATCGGCTGACCGTCATTTTTCGCCTTGTCACCATCTCGGCGTCTGGGTCAACCTTGGCTGCTTCTTGTTCGGCTGGCTGGACCGGATCTACCTGTTCCTCCATGGGAACGTGCTCCTGATGGCTTCGAGAGACGCGTTCGGTGAATTCGTCCCTGATCGGGGCTAGATCTTCTGCGGTTATATAATGCGGATCGAGTTCTCGGGCTTCACCTGGGGTTAGCTTTGGCAGGAGGAAGTTTGCATGCCACACGTCTATGTAAGACAGCAAAGGGCTGTCCAGCAATAAGTCTTGACTAAAGGGCTGCCAAGTCTTGTACACAGGGACGCAGCCGAGTATGAGATGTGATGCCCAGAGCTGCCCGTCAGTGTGAACAAATATTTCAGACCTGAGGACAAAATTCAAGTCCCTTACGTGCACCACCCTAAGGTCCGGGACGAATTCTTTGCCGTCTGCAACGAAGGAACACAGTAAATTAGTACTCGGATGGAAAAAAAAAAGGGGAGTAAACAGAAAGGAAAATAAGATGGATGGTTAGGCTATACGAACCAACTTCGCGCGGCGAAAGTGGGCAAGGGAGCTCATCGGTAAACCAGTTGCCACTCACCCGAACAAACTCCCCGGCTAAGTTTCTGTTTGAATCAGGCAGGCATGAAATCAGCCGTACCCAGTAATCCTTAACTTTTAAATAATAGTGGGCAGTTTTAGTTCTGCACAGGCCTTACATGTAATGTATGTCATGGTGGTTCAACTCTAAACTGTATAACTGATTCAACCTATCAACGCAACTAACTACCCGGTAAAAGTTGGGAGGAAACTGCTCAGGGCTCAAACCATAAAATCTAAGGGTATTAAGTAAGAGTGGGCTCATTGGAAATCTAACCCCACCCTCCAAAATTGCCATTAAAGGGAAGAAGGCGGTACTCGACCCGGAGTGCCTGTAAAAAGCAATCTCGCTTTCATGGCAATACGCCACATTCACATCCTCAGGGATGTTGAATGTCTGCCTAAAAGTGGCTAGAGATGCCCTAGTATTTAATAGATGAGCAAAACCCATCCTAAACTCTAGAAATTTAAGGAAGAGATTACAACAAGATAGAAAGGTAGAAAAACTTACTTTGGGCTCTAAAAAGGAAGGGTGCTCTGGGTTGGAGGGTGAACGCACAGAGAGCTATGCAAGGCAGGGAGGAAATTTTTTGAGCAAAGAATGTAAAAGTGGGAAAATGATTCAGAACGAACTATTTATAGGGGCTGAAAGGGATAGAATAAATGCCATTTAATAAAAAAAAAAGGCGGGAAACTCTACGAATCCCATCCCAAAATGCCACACGCGCGCCGCCTCAATTCGTTAACCGTCAGTTAATAATGACAGCCCAGCCAAACGTCAGACACGACGCGTCTTTTAAGGGCACCTTAATTAATCTCTCAACTGCTTATTGAATACTGATTGATCTTCCCGGGTTGCTACTGTCCATTGAATTCCTTGATTCACCATTGGGCTCCAAGCACGAATCAAGAAGGAGGCTAATGTACGACACCGGGCCCCAAGAGCCATTTGGGCCTTAGGCCCAAGTTGAATGGGATGTCCTACAGTTCCTGACACTTATGTCAGATGAACTGGGCTTAAGATCCACCAAGGACACGGAAGCAAATCCTGCAGTGTTATGTCAGGCCCAAAGCCTGTTGGGCCGGTCTTTGAAAAAGGTACTTATCACCTCGTTGCCGTGAAGTTGCCCGGCACGTCCATCTCCTATGCACATGAGTGCTCGGGAAGGCCCTATCCTAGATGCTCGGCGACTCCTTGGCAAATCCCGCCGCCAAACATCATCCCTTCCTAGGAGTAGGAACCAGTTCCAATGCCACTCACACCACACTCCCAACTAAACATCCACTTAGCGATAACAATATTGGACCTCCATTCCCACTAGCCTTGAGAGTAATCATGATTTTCCCACTGATTTTGAACTATAAATATACGAGGCCAAGGAAAGGAAAGGGTTGTTGAAGTTCTGAAAGGAGAGCCTCAAATCTAGATCAAGAGCTACAAAGAATGAGGGGAAAGCAGTCCAGTGGTTGTAGAAACGTCACTGAGTCTCTTAGTTAGAATCACCCAAAGTAGGAAAACCAAAACCCACATTATAAGTATATTGTAAGCCCAAGAGCGAGACTGGCCCTTTAAGCTCGTTCGAGTTGCTCACAACTTCCATTGCCCATAAATCACATGGGTATCGTTATTAAAGCTTAGATAAAAATAACCTAAAAAAAAGTGTAAAACCTACCAAAAAGGTTAGAAATTTTTACCTCAAAAAAAAGGATGTGGAGGTGTTTATGGGTTCCCAAGAATTTTCCAGTGATCTTGCCGGAAAATGATGGTGGAAATGGTGGTGGTGGGGGTGTGGAAGTACCAGTGAGAGGATATAAGAGTAGAGAGTGTATGAGAGAAAACAAAAATGAAAAGAAAGAAAGGCAGAGAGTGAGCCGGCCAAAGAAGAGATAAGATGAAGTGAATTGTGTGGTGGGTAGTGGGGTTAGGTGGGGCATGTGGGAACCCAAAAATCTGATCTTGACTTTTCCTTTTTTTTTTTTTTTTAATAAAAAAAACTGACTGGGACGTTACAGGCCCGTTCAATTTCTCTTAAGAATGGTGATCGGGGTGCTCGGCGTAATGCGCGGCTCATGGCATCCATGGCAGCGAACTGGGGTAGTCGCTCCTTTGGGGAAATCAAATCCCGGTCTGCATATTCCCGTGAGTGATCCTGGTCATGATGAGATCCAGATTGATGGGAACTTGCTCCATGATGGCCTCCTACACTAGCCGACCTTCCCTTCGCTCCTCGTGGTCCCTTCTTCCACGCTTACCTCTCGCTTCCAACTCCAAATCCCTCACTAAGTTACGTAGATGCTCAAGCTCCTCATCCTTCTGCTCGAGCTCTTCATCCCTTCTGTTGAAATGGTTGCGCCCCAAGGCGCCGAACATTGTCTGGTACGTTTGAAATGACCCTTCTCCGAGTCTGGATTGCCCTTGCTCCTCATACTCCCTATCTTCGCGTTGCTTCTACCTTCTTTCTCACTAGGTGGATCCTCGAGAAGATCTCCTAGAGCCACTTTCAACATAGCTCCCAGATTGTTCCCCAGACATTTTCTCGTGCGCACCTCGACAAAACCACAGCTTCATAGGAGATTCCCACAGACGGCACCAATTATGCGTGCCCACAGTATGGCTACTAGGCTCAACCTCTACTAGGGCTCACAATCTATTTGTGTTGTGGGTTTTGGGTTTCCTACTATGGGTGGTCTTATGCTCGAAAGCCTAAGGACACTCCTGTTTCCACAAACCCTTCTCTTTAGCTCATAGAATCACTATCTTTCTTTCTTAGAAAGGTTGCTTTCCTCTCTCCTTATTTTCTCCAGAATTGCCAACTCCCATCTTCTCATTCTTGTTTCTTATTTATAGCGTGAGGTTAGTGGGAATGCCATGATTATTTCTGATTATAAGTGGAAATGGTGGTCCAATTCCATTGTGTTTAAGTGGATGTTTCGTTGGGAGTGGTAGTGGTGGCATTGGAACTGGTTCCCATCTCCAAAAGGATGTTTGGCAGCGATACTCCCCAAGGCCATACCGGGCAGCCGAGACATGTATCCCCAAGCAATCATGTTCCCATTCAAGACGCAATTGACCGGGCAAAGCCCAGAGTGCTCCCTGAGGAGTATGGAACAAGATTGCGGGTTCGACGTACCTTAGATCAAGAATTGCGGCATGAGGCCTAGGCCCACGGCTTAGCGAGCTTGAGGCCTTATCCCGTACAAAGGGTTAGGGTTGGGGTTCGTGCCATTGGGCCTAGGTCAAAGGTCCAATAGGCTCAGGGATCCCGTATTGTACAATTATTATAATAATAATTATTATTATTTGAGAGGAATTATTATTATTATATATTTGAATGGTGGTATTCAAAAAATGTTTAAAAAAAATGAGAAATGCTATGTCCATTACACTTTCACAACAAATATATATGGCAGGTTGTTACTTGTTGTTACTAGTGAGTAAAAAAGCAATTTCAATGGTAGATTTAAATTAAAAAGCTTGTAAAAACCTGCTAATTAGGATTGTTGTGAAAATGTTGTGGATGTATCACTTTTCTAAAAACAAATTGACATTTTTTTGGTAAAGTCCAAAACAAGCAAGTAATTAAACCAAACATATCATAATTTTGTTTTACCAAAAAAAAGGTTTTAAAAAAAGATCGAGTCATGGGTTAGTTGTTTCGGATTTGGTTGACCTGCTAAAAGGGTCAAATCACGGATTAACCCATTTTTACTTCGAGTCAAAAAATTTGGATTTAGGTCAAGTTGTTGAATCCTGACTCATTTTACCACATCTAATAAAAGGATCATATAAGATTGCGTAAGTTTCTAACCAAACAAAAATTTTGTTGAAAATGTTTTAAGCATACCAATCAACACTGTATAACAATGCTTAGTATCCGTTTGACATGATTAATTTTGCCAACTTATTTTTCTATTCAACTTATTTTTACTACTATTCATGAGTCCCACTGTACTATTTTAGTTAATTTTTATCTTTATTTATAGTACTTTCAGCAAAAAGTTTTCAGTTTCAGCAAAATAAACGGATTCCAAATAGATCCTTAGTATGTTTTTAACTTATTATTACAAACAATATATATATATATATATATATATATAACCATTAAAATATTGAAATACATGAGGTAAACATGGTAGATCAAATCTAGTTATTATTACATGATATGATATAATAATAAAAAATCCCAGTTCTCCTATTCTGTATTAGGTGATCAAGCATATAAAGTGGTAGTAAAATCTAGATGCACATTAATTTCTCTTTTTCGTGGAAGGCTAAGATTGGATAAACCCGTTAGTTCTACCAAAGTAATAAGCTACCCGTGATATATAAGTCAGTGGGGCCATCATGATTTATAGATTGAACTTTGACAAAGTGAAATCTCACATACTCGCACTACCAATAAAGGGTGAGGGTTGGTGCTATCCACGGGAGCATAGAAGGGAAGCCAAACTCCAAATAAATTGAGCACTAAAATATTTACCCTTTTTTTATAAGTTTATTTTGATGTGAAATGTTGTGTTTAGTGTATAGTAAATCTTACGTTATAGATTAAACAAATGTATATAATATTATATACTTTTTGCAAATGTATACACATTTGTTTAATGTACAATATAAAAATCTTAGATTAACAAAATATAAAATAAGAATTTTCTTATAATAAAGTGATGTGAATAATGAATAAAGTAAAAATAATAAGTATCTAAAAATCAACCTTAAAATCACACCTTACAATGGTGAAAAGAATTAAAAAAAAATAAAAATAAAAATTTAAAAGCTGTGGCCATACAATGCCTGGAAGCACACCACAAGCAAGTGAAATAAAACGTACGTAGGAGGTGGCGTGGTGAAAACTCCACAGCGGTTTTGTGGAAGAACATTTTTGCTGCTACTTAAAAAAAAAAAAAAAAAAAAAATTAAACTATCTTACTTAGAAATACAAATCCTCTATACCACTTTTTGCATTCTACTTTATATTCGACCAATCGTAATTTGTCATATATTTGTATAACTTTCCTTATAAAATAACCAAATTTTAAAATGAAAAAAAAAAAAAAAAAAAAAAAAAAGCAAGAAGTTATAATTGATAGAACATAAAATGAAACACAAAAAATGATATATAAGATTTGTATTCCTTTAAAAATGATCTGTATTCTTTCTAAAAAAAAAAGAGATCAGTAATAAATGAACCTAGTTAACAAACAAGGTTGAATGAAGGAATAAGTCTTGTGTCACATAAAGTGGCATAATAAATACCACAACTCACCTATATGCAACAAATGCCACAACTTGCGAAGTTGTGGTATTTATTGTGCCACTTTATGTGCAATTTGTTTTGCACTTATTCTTGAAGGAAGTCTAACTAACGCACTATATGATGCTTAATGTAAATCGTCTACGTCTCTGAATTGAAAGACCCAAGAACACTCTCTATTCTCTAAAAATTGCACGAGTGCTTTAATAAGTAGGTGATTAAAGCAGCATATACGCATGTAATGACGCGAGGCAAAGGGCACAACTGTACAGTGATGAGTATTTTGATAACATAAATACCCTGAAACTGTCACTTCTTCATTCACTCCCATCTCTTTGGTTTACAACACCTTTCACTCTCTCTCTCTATTCAAAACACAACTACCCCACGAGTCATTCGCTCCCTTCTGTTAATTTCATTTTTGTTTTATTTTGTTTTTTCTGATATATTCCAAGTTTTTCTGAAACATTCAAAATAAACAAGTAGGTTGATTTGTGCATTGAGTATAGGACCTTTTTTGTTGTTGTTAATATTCAAAACAAACAAGAAAGAAAAGGATTGCCTCTTGATTGAATGATTGATTGTCTTGTTCTACCTGAAGATTGTTTAATTTTGGTAGAATTAGTGGGCTACAACAGTGACGGTGATGGAAAGTGCGTGTAATGTATTGCATGGGTTGAAGCCGACCATTTTAATGGTGGTGGTCCAGTTTGCATTTGCTGGGGTCAATGTGTTCTACAAGCTTGCCGTAAATGATGGAATGAACCTGAGGGTTATTGTAGCTTATCGCTTCCTTTTCGCATCAGCTTTTATTGCTCCTCTCGCTTTTGTTCTTGAAAGGTATTGGTTTGACACTTCCACCATCCATGTTATATAGTATTTTATTCTATTTCTTCTAGATCTCTTTCTTCCAAAAAAGCCATCAACGTCGCCAAATCATAGTATTTGATCATAATTTATATAATATTTTATGCATGGCGACTGGCGACTATTTGCTTCTTCTCATCAAAAGCCATCAACGTGGTCCTAAGTTTTTCCTTTATAATTTCATATATTTTCCTCCATTTCAAAAGCTTTCATTTCTGCCTGGTATTGGCTTTTCAAAAGTTGTTTATATTACTTACTCTCTGGAAATTTCAAGAAACTCCACAAGTTGATATTCTATCCAATAACTTTTGTTTTATTTTATAACAAAAAATCACAATTTTCTAACTAAAGGTTCTGCCTTTGTACTCATCTATGTACTAGAGATCCGGATGTGTTTTAACTCATGTATAATCTTATTTTTTTGGCAGGAAAAGCAGACCAAAGTTGACACGGGCAGTACTCTTCCAATCATTTCTTTGTGGCCTATTTGGGTAAATTGCATACATCTTCTTATATTAGTTCCCTAATTAATTTACACCTACATGATGAGGATCTAAAATAATGACAAGTAAAATATTTCAGGGGATCATTAGCTCAAAATTTATATATTGAGAGCCTAGCCTTGACATCTGCAACATTTGCTTCAGCCATAGCTAATCTTGTTCCTGCCGTCACCTTCATTTTGGCAGTCCCATTTGGGTATGACCCTCTCTCTCTCTCTCTCTCCCTCTCTCTCTCACAAATCAATTCTATAAAAGAAATATATTTTATGATGCTAAAACTTTGTTACTACATCTGTAAAATATGATCCAAGGCGACAAATAAATTAATCAACTAGAGCATTGTATAGTAAACTTGTATAGATTTTGATTGTAATCTACACAGGTTGGAGAAGCTGAATCTGGGAACAATAGAAGGAAAGGCTAAAGTGATGGGAACATTAATGGGAATAGGTGGGGCGATGCTGCTTACTTTCTATAAAGGCGCAGAAATTGACATTTGGTCTACTCATACGAACCTTTTGCATCACTCTCAACATGGTCAGAATGGACACTTGGCAACTGATTCTAGTAATCGCCTTTTGGGCTGTATTTTCGCTGTAGGAAGTTGTATGTCGTACGCCCTCTGGTTAATCATTCAGGTGATTTTTGAAAACTTTTATTTTATTTTATAATCTTAATCATTATCAAAAACAAAAATTGATCCCTTAATCTCAAAAAGTTTCACATTACTCTCACACTTAGAAAATATTTTTTGATAGTTTGATACTTGGAAGTAAGTTATTTGAATCTTGTAAATTTTTTATGAAAATATCAAAATATACCCATTGAATGATAAGGTTCTTGACAACTCACCACAATATAGAAGCTTTAAAAGTGAAAAAAAAAATTTGCCTAAATTTAGGAGGTTTTAGACCTTTTTTTTTTTTTTTTTATGGGTCATGACAAAATATTAATTGTTTTTTTTCCCATAAATTTTTTTTTAAAAAATGATTCACTGGCAAGTAACAAATACTTTTAGATAATTTATTAATTTTTTCCTTTTTTTTTTATTATAACATTTATTGCTTCTTCCTCTTTTTTTTTTATTTATTATTATTTTTATTTCTATTCAAACTTAGGTAATTATTGAGTACTTCTGGAGTACCATAAATGTATATTCTTCATTCTCACATAACTGTAGGTCTCATTAATTAAATTTATGATGTGACCCATAATTCATGTGAAAAGAGGAGTACGTATTTATGGTATTCTCAAAGAATTCAATAATTTTCCTTCAAATCCCAAGAAATTATTATTTACACAAGCAGGATTACTGATGTGGTCCTCTCTGACCAATGAGATGATGTCATTTATGCAAATGTATGTGTGAGTTTCCTAATAAGCACAAGGAATAAAAAAAATAAAAATTACCGGATGATGTCACATTTGCATAAATAATAATATTTTATTGGTTAGAAGGTCAGGGAGGACCACGTTAGTGGTCCTCCTAGTGGACCTAATAATTTCTCTCAAACCCCACTTAAAAAATCTCCAGAATTTTGTTCCTTCCATTTTAGTACTTCCTAGCTACTTTCTATAGGTTACTAATTAATTGATAGAAGACAGGCTAAAATGAGTGAGAGATATCCATCATATTACTCCGGCACAGCTTTGATGAGTATAATGGGAACAATCCAAGCGTTTGTTTTTGCCCTATTCATGGAGAGGGATTGGAGTCAGTGGAAGTTGGGTTGGAATATTAGGCTGCTTACAGTGTCCTATTCGGTACGTTTTAATGGCAAGTTGTAGTTTGTGACCTTTGGTTAGTGTAGAAACATTAATACTGATTATTTATTGCTAATTTGACTCATGTTTAATTTAGGGAATTGTGGCTTCTGGACTCATGGTAACATTCATTGCATTGTGCGTGCACATGAGAGGCCCTTTATTTGTCTCTGTCTTCAACCCTCTAATGCTTATTTTAGTTGCCATTATGGGGTCTCTAATACTAGACGAAAAGTTGCACATTGGAAGGTACATTATTTAATTTTTAGGTCTATTGTCTATTGTACTATATATAAAAGTGGGTAGAAGTTTTCAAAATACCTTCTTTAATTTAAACTTAAAGCGAAGGAGTGTTGTTAATTTTATAAATAAAGTAAATGGTATGTTAAGAAATTTATTTATTAAATTTTTAAATAGGACTTTTTTTTGGCATATCCTAAAATGAAATAGAAGAGTAACAAATTGAGACAAAGTAAGTATGACTTTTTGAAGATTTGAGTTCATTATAATATGTATCAAACATGAAATTGTGTTACTATCGTTTCTTCCCCGTTTTTATATAATATAAAATAATGGTATAATTAACTTATAGTATAATAGATCATTTGAATGTATATTTTTATTTTGGTTTTTAGAATTGTAAATAATATAATACTAAGCTATAATAATTTAAACTGATTAGAACTCACATTTTTAAAGAAAACAACAGCAACCCAACTCCAAATAAATTTTGATTAAATTAGGTTTGAAATTCTAAAAAGAAATTCAAACTAAATTCAGCATATACTTTTCTATAAATTCTCCAACTTTATTTATAATTGAAATGAAAATTTTAAGGAATACTAAAATAGTTCCTATGTTAATCCTTTACCGGAAAGGAGAATAATACCAGTAGAGTGTACTTGCTCAAAAATTGGGGTAACACTCTTGCTTCTTCTTCTTTTTCCCCCTAATTACTAGTATTATTTAAATGCATCTATTGATTGCATCATGAAATGAATTACAAGTAACAAAGGATTTCCTTTTTCTTTTCTTTTTTTTTCTTTTTTTGGCTAAACTTTTGATGGGGTATTTGATAATTCATATCATTGTATAATGTTATTTTGAACCCAAAAATAAATAATGATTTTTCCTTTCAAATGACAGCATTATAGGAGCCACGTTGATTGTATGCGGGTTATACGTGGTGCTGTGGGGTAAAGGCAGGGAGATGAAGAAGATAACTCAACTAGCACCCTCAGAATGCTCCCCAGAATCTGACTTGACCCATATTGTTATTACGTCTCCTATGGATGGCGACAATAACAACAACAGTGCAAGCGTTAAAATCAATGGCCTTTCAACCCCTATTGCTTCTGTAGATGACAGCACATTTGAAAAAGGACATGAAGAAAGTCATGAGCAAAAAGAGGAAAAGAAGAATAGTACTCTTTGAAGCTCTAAATACAATGCAGAAAGCAAATCTTTTGTTCCAATTGCCCAATCTTCACGGTGATTTTGATAGATTTGGAAGTGGAACACACAGATTAATTTTGACTGTGATTGATTTTGATAGGATTAGAGGTGTAAGACATGAATTGAAGGCCACATAATTCTTAGAGTAACTTCACTGTGAAGTTCTTATAGTTTTAATAATCCATTTTGAAATTAGTAAATTAGAATTTTCCAGGTCATCCACATCTAATTTTGACCATCACAATTTTTGTATCTGTTTAAATTATTGAAGATGTGATAATTTAATCCATGTATGAGTTGTTTCCAAATTAATGGAAAAAAAATTTAAGAATCCCCATAGCAGATAGGAACTCTAATCAAACTTAAATTGGAGGACAAAATTAATTATCATGGAATTCAATTTTCTTTCTTATTCACTTCTTAGTTTTATTTTTTCAGTTAATTAAATGAACAATTTACTTTGCTTTTCTTTTAGAGAAATAATATGTTTATAACATTTTTACAACAAATCCTAAGTGGCAGGTTGTTACTGGTTGTTATTGTTGGGGCAAAAAAGTAATCTTAGTTTTAGGTTCAAATTTGAACCAATAACAACTAACCATCTGTAATTTGTTGTAAAAATATTGTAAAAATGTTGTAGACGTAGCATCCCCCTTTCTTTTATGGGAAATATTTTTGCCTATTGAGATATAAGTTTTACCAAATAAAACTACTACTGTTCCATGAAATTCACTTTATGTTCCACTTATGAATTGAGGCCCCACATAGTTTTTAGATTAACTTCACTACGAAGTTCTTATAGTTCTAATTATCCATTTTGAAATTAGTAAATTAGAATTTTCCAGGTCATCCACATTTAATATTGACCATCACAATTTTTGTATTTGTTTAAATTATTGATGATGTGACAATTTAATCCATGTATGAGTTGTTTCCAAATTAATGGAAAATATTTTAGAATCCCCATAGCAGATAGGAACTCTAATCAAACTTAATTTGGAAGACACCATTATCATGGAATTCAATTTTCTTTCTTGTACACTTCATAGTTTTATTTTTTCAGTTAATTAATTGAACAATTTACTTTGCTTTCCTTTTATGGGAAAAAAAATTGGCTACTGAGATATAAGTTTTACCAAATAAAAGTACTTTCTTCTATTCCACAAAATTCACTTTATGTTCCACTTGTTGCATAATGTCATTCTTCTCCACCAAAATATATAAATATATATATATCTTCATATTTAAATGGGACATACAATCTAACAAAATAAAATGGTCACACCTACGTTCGTATTGAAAATAATAAATAATGATAATTGATAATGAAATGTAACAATTTTAAGATATGAAAACTCGTAAAAGAAAATTGTAAAACTTCATGTATTATATTTTTTTTTTTTTTCTTATCAATAACTAGATATATTTAAGTTCTTTTTTTTATTAAATTTTATTAAATTTAAATTTCTTAACAAATCCTCTAAAATAAATTCTTGAAGCCGCCACTACTTAAGATGTAAGACGCCTCATATTATTTTGTGCAAATCCAAAAGTGATAATGGGAAACGATATGGATGCTTATTGCTTGCCTCATTAGTCAATTTAGAAACATTCTAAAACATTAAAATACAAATATACTAGGATTTCGTGGGTTTCAAGCCAAGATATAAATATATGTATATATATATATAAGCAACCCTAGGCATATTTTTCAAGACTTTTGGAGAGTCATGTTCAGCATACAAGCATAGAAGTTCCTACAATCTCTCTTAAAGCATCAATTGGAGATCCAAGTTCAAGTTTTTGAAGATTTGAGTTCAAGTTTTTGAAGATTTGGTAATCAAGACAAACTTTTTGTAGTCTGGTTACATCCAAGTTGCTCGAATGAATCTTCAAAAAAGTACCTGAATTGGTGAGTGGTGTGTTCATGTACAATGAAAATCACTAGTAGAAGAGTTTGTGAATTCAAAGTTACACATGATTACATTAGTGAGTACTCTACAAGAAGTGGTGAATCAAAATAGGTTTTATTATTTGTAAAAATTCAATTCTATATAGTGGATTGATTTTTGCCTTTGGGGTCTATAGGTTGTACCCTGATAAAATCCGTGAGTGTATATGTACCGGAGTTTCTAATCTTAAGAAAGACTTTATTGTAAGTGACTTCAACAAAGAAGTCCTAATTAGTAGTGAGCCAACTGGTCTCTCTCCTGCCAATAGAACCCAAAGGTCCCAAAAATCCTTGTTTGAAATAAGTACAAGAAACGAGATCACATAACAGAGACTGTGATTTTTGGACTAACTGAACTTAGTGGTATGCAAGACAAAGATAAAATGGTGATCATATTTGTAAGGAAACAAATTGCTAAGCATGTAAAAGCTAGGCTACATGATACGAGGATTTTTGCCTTTGGGATCTATAGGTTGTACCCTGATAAAATCCGTGAGTGTATATATATGTACCGGAGTTTCTAATCTTAAGAAAGACTTTATTGTAAGTGACTTCAACAAAAAAGTCCTAATTAGTAGTGAGCCAACTGGTCTCTCTCCTGCCAATAGAACCCAATGGTCCCAAAAATCCTTGTTTGAAATAAGTACAAGAAACGAGATCACATAACAGAGACGGATTTTTGGACTAACTGGACTTACTGGTATGCAAGACAGGGACGGTTCCAAGATTTTTTTATAGGGGGTCAATAATGTTGTAATTTTTGTGTGCTAAAAGTGGTGTAACTTTTTGCTAATGAAGAAGAAAAATGCAAGGAAAAACAATTCCATTTCACGGTCAATGGCAAAGTAAGTTAGAGTTGGAGAGAAGGTTTATTTATTTATTTATTTTTTAAAACAAAATAGCAATTTTAAGAGTAGAGCTACTGATACAATACTTTCACAACATATTAATCTAGGTGGTAAGTTGTTAAAGATATGTAAAAAAGTGATGTCATTTGTAAGATCTAGATAAAAATCAATTAAAATTTGTCACTTAACCTTTATTGTGAAAATAATATTGTGAAAGTAGTACTAAAATGATCATATTCAAGTTTATTTCAACTGGAATTAAACAAAATTTAAGATTAAGGTGTTCAAAATTTTATTTTAGGAGTCAAAATAAATAAAAAATAAAAAATTTTATATATAGTTTTTGTTTTTAGGCCAAGCCTGGGGGTTCATTTGAACCCCTGAGCTGGCTGTAGAGCCGCCACTGATGCAAGACAAAGATAAAATGGTGATCATATTTGTAAGAAAACAAATTACTATGCATGTAAAAGCTAGGCCACTTGATCATACGAGTATATATCCTTGGGAATTAAAAGAAATGACAAGTGACATACGAGCTACATATTTAAAATTCGAACAGTCAATAACATCATGAATTCATGATCAATATGAATATCATTGTGGTACATGAGTCATACAAACATATCTGGCACTGTCTGAAAGTGGTATTCCTTGAAAATCTTTCCCATTTATATATATAATTATTTGGACAGAAGAGTGGAAAAATAGAAGTTTTGGATAAAATGAACAAACAATTTGAACTGTTATACTTAGAGCCGTGTCTTCTACTCTTTTTTGGCTCAATCTTATTTTTTTTCAGCCTTTTCCCCTGGTTTCCATTCTTTTTCCTTATTCTTTCGGTTAGGTGGTTTTTGCCTTTATTGAGTTAGCGTGTCAAATCACGTGAAACAATGCATGGTCCAAATAAAATCCCAACCTCCCACTACCAATAATATATTGAGATATACGATTATATGTATATATATAAAAGAAACGGTGACTTGGAGTCTTCATGAAAGTTAATCATAGAAAAAAAAGGGAAAGACTTGTGTCCACGGCAGGATTCGGACACGTTCCCAGAGTGGATATGTGTCTGCAATCCAACATGTCCAGTGAAAACTTTCACTGGACACAAGCCGGACTCCAAAAAAAAACCTTTTCTAGTGGGTTAGGTCTAAAACCATTAACCCTCAAACCAAACTGGCATACAATTAGTATCACTGTTATTGTACATTTTTAGGTATTCTATTCTCAAACACAATTACTAAAATATATAGTAAACAGTTTGTGATTAATGGGTTCTTAATTTCACATGGAAACACAGGTTGTCCAATGGTGGCAGTGGCAGCAATTTTTTTTCTTCTTGTTTTACTAATAAATAGAAGAGGAAAAAAGAAGGAAATTTTAGTTTCAGAAACTTTTCAGATTTTGATCACTAGGCACCAATATATAAGATTAGTATGTAGTTAATGTCAACAACAAAATCAAGTCTTGTACGACTATCCAACTGAGCTTCTTTTTTTTTGTGTCTTTCACTCAAATTAAATACAAATCAAAATATTGCATGTTTCTTTTGCTTTTCCTTAATTTCAAAGGCAACGATAAAATTAGTCAAAAAGGCTGTTTCAAGATCTGTCAATTTGTGCTTCCACTATAACATGAGCGATATGGAATACTTTGAGAGTCCAAGGAAGATTCTCTTACGTGTCTCTTAGCAATTATACGTGGAGGCTAAGTGGAGTTGAAGTGACGTGAGGGCATAGCATGCACCGCATGAATCAGGCCTCTCGATCTCTATAATAGCTAAGCCTATTAGATATCCAAATTGCTCTCTCTCTCTCTCTCTCTTAGAGTACTATACAATATATGCAAAAGATGGGGTACCTATGTAATGTAATACAAAGCTCGAAGCCAGGGATTTTAATGGTAGTAGTTCAGATAGTATATGCAGGGATGAATATACTATACAAACTTGTATCAGAAAATGGAGTGAATTTGAGGATCCTCATTGCCTACCGTATGTTGTTTGCCACTGCCTTCATGGTTCCTCTTGCTCTCATCTTTGAAAGGTGTTGTTCTTCAAATACATATATAAAGGCTATTTCTTTGATACAAAAATCCCATTAAATAAATATTGCATTCTACTTTGATGATATATCTACTTGTTCAAAATGTTTTTGGCATTTTGAAGATATGCCTTCTAATGATTTTACATTTTGTTAATGTAATCTGTAACCTACGAAAATTAAAACATATATAGGGAAGAGGAAAAATGGAAGCTATATTTTATGCCAATGTAATCCCATTAATGATTGGTGTTTACAACTTTTGCAGGAAAACCAGGCCAAAACTAACATGGGTAGTAATGTTCCAGGCTTTTCTTTGTGGGTTACTTGGGTAAGTTTCAGACATGATACTCTCAACATTGTAATTGGCTGGAAGCCAAATTTTTGCCGAGCCATAACAAGTTAAAATGTAATAAATAAATTGTGAGATTAATCCTATTGTATCTAAAAAAATCATGGTGGAGAACTAATTGAAATATCACATCTTCCTTCTCTCTCAAAAATAAAGGCATTATATGGGGGTAATTATCCTCAATTTTTATAAAAATTAGAAAAGCTTAATCTAACAACTATATCTTGAAATTGAGAATGCATGAAATATAATTTCCGACACCCAAACATAAAAAAAAAATAATAATAATAAATAAATAAATAAGGCAAGCTTAGTCCTTTCCAGTGAAAATTTAATCCAAATTTAAGACCACCTCACCTGGATTGGAAGTGAGTCACCTAACCTTTAGGGCACAACTATTCACTTTTCAAGTTAAATGAAAAAAAATACCATCACATATCCTTGACACAGTGATATATGGTCAGTCAACAAGTTTTCATGAGGGAATTTCACACACATATACCTAGATTAGATTTCTATCTATAAAATATAAATAAATAAATAAAAATTCAAATTTGAAGGAAAGTTTAAGATATTACTAGTCTATTTTTCCTTGCAAAACAACATAAAGGTGATTACTAATTTAACATTGAAAAGGAAACTACCAAATCCTAATAATGATACCCATAAATTAGAAAATGCGTTATAGCAGCATATTTCAACACCGAAAATATTACAACTCAAGATAGTTGTAAGGAAACAATGCTACTGATGGAATAACAAGGATTTTAATTCAGATTCACCACCGAATCAAACTTGAAAAATTCAATTACACAAAATATCATATCATAAAATTATATTAATAAAAAGGATATTAGGTGATGTAAAATTTGTATAGAATTATATTATATGTTTAACGTAAATTTAAATTAAATAAATTGTATTTGTTTATATATACTGCAATGAAGATGAACTCGGGCCAAAGTTGAAACCAGCCACCAGGAATATTAATTTATAATATGTTCAATTGCAGGGGGACATTGGCTCAGAATCTATATTTTGAGAGCTTTGCCTTCACATCAGCAACATTTGCTGTCGCCATGAGTAATCTCAATCCAGCCATTACCTTCGTTCTAGCAACATCTATCGGGTACTATTCATAAGCAATAGTTATTCTTTAAAATAAAAAATAAATATTTATTATTGAAATGATTGCATTAACTATTTCTTAACTTACATAATATAGCCTTTAAAAAAAATTTAACTCCACAGGCTAATACTCGCTTCCAATCCAATGGTTCTTTCTCTCTTCATCAAACATAGGTTTTATGTTATTGATATCTGAAAATTAAATTGTTTATTTAAAGTATTTTTTAAGTGACAATTTTAAAATTAATCTGGTTTAATCTTACCGAGTTTATCAAAGATGTACTAATCTTTTGTAACCTCATAATTTTTTTTTATTTAAATATGGTTTCAAACTTTCAATTATTAGCGTTCATTTCAATTTTTTTTTTTTTTTTCAAATGGTTGGATTAATTTTTTAAAGAAATGCATAAAAAAATATCTTTTATATGATATCATGATATTCAAGCAAGTGAATTTTGACTTTAATGAACATATAAGATATGCTTTTTTTTTTCTTTTTAAATATTTTTTGAGATATAATTTTGAACAAAGTAATAGTAATTATACAGATTCTCAATTTATACCTAATAAGATACTAAGCTGGACGAAAATAAGAGTAAATATAAATTTACAAACAAAATTATATTTTAGGAACTTTGATTGGAATATGATATTTATAAAATTTCATTGAAATATCATTTCATTCCACCATCTTATCATATAACAACTAAACTGTGGAGTACAGATTTAGGTGTTTATTTGTGTGTCACCAAACAGAAGAATAGTATAGTTATTTCATTAATTTTTGTATTATAATTCTTATTCATTTTGAAATATAATTACCTTACTCTATATCAAATTTTCCCTCAAAGCTTTTGTTAATTTTATTTTAGAGGAAAGAGGTAACGAAAACAGAAATATAATAAGTGAAGAGAAGTTTGTAATATGTTCTTTATATAATTTTAAAATATTGTATTTTTGTTTGGAAAACTACTAATAAGCGATAAAATCTAGGGATAGTTGCACAATAAAAATTTCAAAATTTTGATATTATTTTTATTAGCTTAAATTATAAAGTTATAGGTTTATATATGTTCAAAATATAGTTTTAAAATTGTAACAATTTGAAAATTTTGAGTCTATATAATGGAACTCATCATATGAATAGTCTAGCCTAGCCTAGCTACTAAAATTCTTTCCATATGAATCATTTGTAGAATTCCACCTAAATATATAATTTCAAAACGAATCTTCATCATATTTAATGGATGCTTTATTTTTTTACAAATTTTCTTACGTTAACATAATATTACTATCATTGTCATCCTTGCTGAAAATCATTTTACAAGTACAAGTTCTTATAGGGTGTGAGGGAGAGGAGGTAAGAGTTAATGTTCAAATCTCTAAAAGGGAGTTTCACACATATACATTTATATTAGATTAAAATAATATTTCTATCTCAGATTAAAAAAAACAAATAATAAAAAAAAGCATAATATCGCTTAATCTTCAATTGAATTATTTTTTATCACCTGGATTTTTCTTAAGAATCATATAAACATATATGCGTGTGGGTATATATATATTTATATATATATTTTTTATTCCTTGAAATAAAATATTAACTCTGCAAGTCTCATACAATAGTTAATTACAAAAATAAATAAATCCGATGTAGTAACCACAAGATAAGGATTAAGAGTTTTGAATCGAGAACAATTTCTTTAAGAACAACTAAACCAATAACCCTTATTAGGGTTAAAGTAGATGTTTGAATTTCAATTAATTTGATACTAATTATCAGGTTGGAAAAGCCAGCAGTAGGAACATTGGGTGGGATGATGAAGATTGCGGGGACAGTGGTAGGCATAGGTGGGGCAATGCTATTCACTTTATACAGAGGTGTGAAAATTGACTTGTGGTCAACGCATGTTGACCTTTTACATCATCAACAACACGTGGCACCATCACACCCAGGCTCTAGTCAACATGTAATCGGCGCCCTATTGTGTTTAGCATGCAGTTTATCCTATGCAATGTGGTTGATAATCCAGGTCAGTCAGAATTCCAATTACTACTATTTTACAATAATTAAATATTAATTAATGCCCATGCAATTTTCTAATTTTTTTTTTTAATCAGTTTTGTTCTATTGCTATTGTTTTTAAATACAGGCAAAAATGAATGAAAGATATCCATGCCTTTATTCAGGCGCAGCTCTCATATGTACAATGAGTTTCTTGCAGTCTACTGTTTTTGCCTTATGCACTGAAAGGGATTGGAGTCAGTGGAAATTGAGTTGGGATCTTAGGCTCCTTACTGCAGCTTATTCGGTACTTCATCCTTCATGATTTTACACTATATACGTATTACAAAACCTTTGTGAACATATCTAATAAATATATTACTAGATAAATTACTTTTTAAACCTTATAATTAGGGGTGTAACAAATTAAATCATATTGTTTCAAAAGTACGTATCAAATTAAATATCACCCATTTAATTTGAATTACAATTTTTTTTAGAATTTAATATTGGCTGAGGTTTTAATTTTTTTTTTTAGAAATTATATAGTTTAATTTGTTATTTTCTATAGAATTTAATTATTCTTACATTTTTAAATTTATGTTTGGAAATATTTTACCCAACTTTTTTTTTTTTTTGGAAACTGTTTTACCCAACTTAATTTGTAGCTGTAACCTCGAGTTTGATTTTTTTTTTTTTTCATTGCTATATATAAACTTAAATTTAGAAGAATCTTTGACAGTTTTGGAATTTGTTTTGGCTCTTGACTTGTAGGGGATTGTGTGTTCTGGCGTGGTGGTGGCTGTAATTGCTTGGTGTATACAAGCAAGAGGTCCAATGTTTGTCTCAATTTTTAATCCTCTTTCGCTCTTAATCGTAGCACTCGTAGGATCTTTAGTATTGGAGGAAGAGCTGCACCTAGGAAGGTATATATATTTTCCAACTTCTAAATATATTAAAGCTGTTTTTTTTTAGAAGAACTACATATATTAAACCTATAAATTACTTACAAAAAATTCCAAATTATTTGTTTTAGCGGGGAAAAAAAAAACATGGGAATACATAATTCCAAACAAATTAAATCTTAAGCTTTTAGTTGTTCAATTTATATTTGAATTTTCAAAAATCCTACAATTCATCCCCTCTGTCCGTCTCCATTAACTTGACATCTAATTGATGTCTATCTCCATGTTTCAAACCAATCATTCCCTCAGTCCCTCTCCCTCCACCTTGAATTTTGAATCATAGCGAGTACTCTAATACTACTTATGACTATTTGTAAGTTACCCCTAGTATTTTTTTGGAGAAGATAGTTAATAATTGGTTAGCCTGAAAATTAAGAGCATCCTATAAAAGTATATCTAGATTAAAGTTACTAATTTAATTTATATTATTCTTTCACATTCAATTTCAATGCAATAAGATTCTCAAAGAAAAAATAAATAAATCCAATAAGGTTAGTCCAGAGTTGTCCACTAAATATACTTATAGTTATGGGTATAAAAGAGTAATTTTAGGGTTCGTTTGGATTGAGATGAGAAAGAAGGGGAGTGAAGGAGAGTAGAGTAAAATTTTGCTAAAAATAAACTAATTTTGATTCAAATTTACTCTACTTCCCCTCCCTTTCCCTCCATCCAAACAGACCTTTAGGTTACACCTTAGTTCATAAGTGGTTATCCCGAAAATTAAGAGCTTCCTATAAAGTATATGGAGATAAAGTTAGTAATTTGATTTTATTTTGTTTTCACATTCAATTTGTCCTTTTGGAGCTGACATAACAAACACTTTCAACTAAGATTTCAACCCAGAAATTTTTCTTCAGCCGTTCAGCGCTTCCAATGCTTTATTCAATTTTTTCTGAAGTTCAAGTAACTGAAATGAAGGGTTTCCTCAATTGAAGTGTTAACTTAAATAGCGAGGTAGGGCTGGAATGCTGTTAAGGTTCCGGATGAGTGACTAGCTGTAGGTTAATGGCTAATTTCAAAGGAGCCATGCCTCCTCAGAATAAATGGGAGAATTGAGAGAGGATTGGGAAATAAGAGATGAAAGAGACTTTTCTTTTCTTTCTTTTTTTAATTAATGATCATACAAGGCTAGCAAGCCATTTACACGAGAAATACAAAGGGGGAGAAGCTTTGCTCAACCAAGTCTTCTAACCAGTTGGGGCAGCTAGCATAACATCCTACAACAATCGAAAACCCTATCAATTATGCATAGACACTAAACAAAACACATGGAACTAAGCCTAATATGTTATACACTAACCTTAACCACTAACACATGCTGAGATAACTAGCAATAAAACCTTAAGGTCCTCACGAGTACATAAGAATTTGTATTGGTAACTAGCAGTTGGCCCAAGGTTGCTTGCAACTGTACCATCAGTATAAGTTGGCAATTGTCATAATCAGCACACCTAGTAGTGACACTCTCACTACCATAGCATTATACATAATGCAATAACATCATGTAGCATTAACAGCACAATGCGCCCGGTAACACAGTGCAACAATAACATCACCAATAGGATCATAACAACATCCATTAAGGCATAACAGTATAAACTAGGGCACCTTGAAAGGTTTCTAACATACCCCCCTCCTGAAAACACCGTGTCTATAACGTGTGGAAACTAGCTGCAGTGTATGCAAATTTAACCAAGTAGCATCTTCCTTAGATACCCATTGATCAATGATAGTCCTGTTTCTAAGCTGATGGGATCTCTCTTGAAACATAGCCAATGTTTCAAATGAAAGAATGACCTCTTGGTTCACTAAAGGCAGAGTAGGGAAAGGACTAACATAATGTCCCAACTTGGCCTTGAGATAGAATACAACTGACCCATATTTTTTTATGAACCAAATTTCAACCCAAATGTTTGTTAAGTGTATACAAACAATTTATAATGAACATAATCTTTGGTCAACATGCTCGATTAATTTATAGTTAAAACTGGAGAGTAAATATGTTTTGGCTAAAAGGGGTAGTGGCCTCTTTTAGTAAATGTTGATTGCTGCGTTCATTGAATTATTGTAGATTATGCAAAATTTGCAAAAGCTTTAATCTAAAAAAAAACGATAAATTCTTACATTTGCACTTTTATGTTTTCAAATGACAGTATACTAGGAGCGACTTTGATCGTGTGCGGGTTGTACATGGTGTTGTGGGGTAAAAGCAGGGAAATGAAGATGAAAAATCAGCCAGAGCCATCAAAAAGCTCCCAAGAATCTCAATCTCAATCGAGTGAGATTGCTACCGCTTCTGCAATAAATAATAACAACTATGGCAAGGCAAGAACTCCGAAGAGTGCGCAGCTACAAAATCATCTAGTTCTAGCCTTCCCTCCCTCACTCAGCTCAGCTCAGGATGGAATCTCAGGTGAAGCACGCAGTCGTGGTGAAAGTTATGGGTCGGACTGGATCCAGAGGTCAGGTGACTCAGGTCAGAGTCAAGTTTCTGGATGATCAGAACCGGTTCATTATGAGGAATGTTAAGGGACCAGTGAGGGAAGGTGACATCCTTACCTTGCTCGAGTCTGAGAGAGAAGCCAGAAGGTTGCGTTGATGGGCTCGTTGGTTTCACCTCCTATCCTCTCAGTTTTGGCAGCTCAGGCAGTACTGCTTTCATGATGTGTTAATTAGTTAATGGCTTTATTGTTGTTGTTGACATGTTTCCACAATGTTGTTTTTAGTTTATATTTCTGAAATTAAGTATAACAACTTGAATTTTGAGATGAAATGTTTGTATTGGATGCTTCAATCTTCAATATTTGAAAGACTAAGTTTGGTTTGACATATTCGTATTGCAAAAAAAAATAACAACTATGGCAACAGTAGAAGCATTAAAAATATTAGTTCGAATAGCCTTACAACATTAAGCGTAGCTATTGATGGAGATTCATCATAAAGGAGATTTGAAGAAAATGAAATGAAATAATAGGAACGCAATACAAGAAGAACTAAAAAATGACATACACATTTGTCATTTAGAGTTAGAGGCCCGAAATTGAAATGGAGGAGATAGATACTACAAGTTGGTTTTTCTCGTAAATGATACCCAAAAAAAAAAAAAAAGTTCTTACTGCTAAAAACAGTTAGAAATAATCTCGCAATGTTTATAGATGCTTAAATATCAAGTTTTAGAACCAATGGCGAAGTCAGAAATTTATCTTTGGGGGGCCATATATAAGTTTTTTTTTTTTGTTTGTATGAAATGTAAAATAGTAATGTGCAATACTTCATAACTCAATATATGCTGTAAACAAAAATGTATTTAATTAAAATTAAACAATCATGAGACAAGATTGACAAAACTATTTAATATCTTTAATCAACTATGAAATAGGCAAAGTCGCAAAACATACAATAATATAAAAGTTAAACATCTTTTTTCAAAATTGTAACCTACGCTCTTTAGGAGATCTAAAGTCATCAAGTATAATTGAGTCAGTAGTGAAGTTCTCAGCAATTTCCCTTTCAATATAGACACATAAGTTATCTGAGAGAAACTCATCCTTCATTTTGTTGCATAGTCTTGTTTTAACAATTTTCATAATTGAAAAGGCTCACTCACCAGTTGTTGTGGACACTAGAAGAGTCAAAACAAGGCGAATCAATCAATCAATAAGAGGATATACCTATGACTTTTTTGTCTCTACTAACCTTCGACATAATTCTGCTATAGATGACAAATTCTGAAACTTCAAATGATTTTGCACATCATGCTCAAATAGCTTCAATTGAATTTTCAAACCAATCCTATCACGCTTAGAAAAATCAAGAGGATAATATTTCTCAACAAGACAACATATGTCATTCACATTAAAGGATTTGTTAGCATCCTTTGGATCCAAAGCTGAGCAAAGTGTCAAGAGTTCTATTGGTTGTTCACCAAGCCTATTGTCAAGCTCTTGCAATTGAACATCTATTGTAGCATTAAATATATCAAAATGGTAATGATGCTCCACTGTAACATGATCCCTTTTCCTACGACCTCTACCTTCAAATATTTTGGAGAATCCTGTGACACTCTCAAGAAAATTATCCCAGCCATCTACTCTTAAAATTTGGATGAGTGTCTTTGTTGCTGAAACTAAATTTTGGGCATTTGAGATGTCTAGAGATTTCTGCAGCAAAGCTTGACAAAGAACATCAGTAATACCCATGATTTCCTTCATTAGATGTAAACTAAATATAAACTCAAATGAATTAATCATTTTATGAGCTACATTTGCATCTCCACGTTGCAAGTAGGTGGACCCGTCTTCCTTTGTATTTTCAAGCACCAAACAAGTTGGACCAAACATGCTCATTAGGCTACAAATAGAATTAAAATGAGATCCCCAACAAGAATCACCATCCCGTTTTAGTGTCCCAACCTGGTTTGCTCTTGTTCCCGTTTCAAGTTCATCAATAGCTAACATTCTAGCAATTTCTGCAACTTGAGTAGCTCTTAGTTCATCATTACGTTTACATGAAGAACCAACTTTAGTGATAATGAAATTTAAATGCAAGAAGAATTCATGGATAGAGATTTCCTCTCTTGATGCAGCAACTAATGCTAATTGTAACTGATGAGCAAAGCAATACACGTAGTATGTATAAGGACAATCATTAAGAACTAAGGTTTGCAATCCTTTCCATTCACCACACATGTTGCTAGCACCATCATATCCTTGTCCATGAATATTTTGAATGTCAAGACAATGACGAGAAAGAATAGCATATATTTCGTTCTTCAGAGTCAATGCAGCAATGTCTTTAACATGAGAAAGATCAAAAAAGCGTTCTTGTATAAAGCCTTCATTGTCAGCAAATCTCAAAACAAGAGTCATTTGCTCTCTCTTTGACTCATCACGTGACTCATCAACAATAATACAAAATTTTGAATCCCCAATGTCTTCACAAATCTTTCTCTGCACTTTACTTGCAATAACATGCAAAATCTCCTTTTGAATTGTAGGTGAAGTGTACTTAGCAAATTTAGGAGCATTTTCCAAAACAACTTGTTCAACCTTATCATAATAAGATGCCAAAATTCTAATCATCGCAAGGAAATTTCCCCAATTTTTTTATTCAGGGGTTTCATCATGACCTCTAAAAAGGACACCCTTGAAAGGTGAGCCACCGAACAGTATCAATAGAAGTTTTCATCCGGAGTCAATTATTTAGAATTTGTTCAGAATTCTGCACATTCATCACTTTATCTATATGCATTGATTCATTCAATAGATCATCATAATATTTCACGGCATTGTTGTGGGGTGAGCAAAGATCCTCCCTAACATGATTCAAAAAGGCACAATTCTTTCTATTATTGACTTTTTTCCTATTTCCAAAACCTATGAAAGTAACAGCATCATAGCCAGGGCGTCTACTTCTTTCCATGTTAAAGAGATAACATGGCAAACAGTATGCAGCATCTTTAGTAGGAGAATACTCCAGCCAAGAAGAAAATTGAGTGAACCAAGAAGCTTGAAAGCAATGAGGATGCTTTTCTCTAGAAAATGGATAGTTTGAAAGATGGATTTGCTATGGTTTAGCTTTTAAATAAGCACATCTAACTTAATCATGTTGTAGACACTCGATTTTGCACCTATGATTTAATCAAGGAATATGACTGGAATGACCATTTATGTACCCAAAATTCATGATTGCATTACATACATTAATTCATTCATTGCATATCATAAAAATGATCTTGAGGTTCTAACGGTCGTAACGGTATGCCCGGTTTCCAAATTGGACCGTCGGATTGAAAGATATCACATGATCAAGTTTGCACGGTCAGCATGCATTGTGTCTAGGTAGAGTCAACCACGCATGATTATTTTAAATTAATTTTAATTGACTAAACAATTAAAATTAATTAAATAATTTTGTGATTGTTTGATAGTTAGTGTCCAAAATAGGATTGCTTGCATGGGAATAAAGGAGATAGTTGGATAACAATAAAATTGTGGATAATCTAGACTTTATCAAGATTTATTTTAGACTATATATTTACAAGTTAATTGTTGCTGAAAAGACCTAAATTATCCAGAAAAGAGTTAAAATTTTAGAGTACAGATTAAAAAACACGTCTAAGTGCAAGTCCCAGCTCCAGAGAACCTAAAAAATGAGTCCAAAAAGCACTTGAACATGAAAGCGCAATTGGCATCCAAAAGTGCCATTGGAGTGCCGATCGGCACTTTCAAAGTGTCGAATGGCACACATTAGGGTTTTGGCCCGACAGTCTTTGGGTGACATTAAAACACATCATTTTCAACTTTTTAGCAGAAGGACGCATCCTGGTTCATATTCTAATCGTCTAAGCTATTTTTTCAAGTCTCCCAGATTTCAACATTTCAACACACTTTTTCACGCTCCCAAATTTCTCATATTTCTGACTCCCCTTTATGATATTCTCTCTCTTACGTTAAAGAGATTATGGAGGCTTTAATCTTAAGAATTTCCTTTTTGTAAGCAAGGATTTTTAGGTTTCAAAGACAATTGCATAAATTTTTTTGAACCCTAAAATATTCTCTTGAGAAAAAAAGAGGACGTCCATGCAAGAGGTAGCTTTTCTTTACTTCTTCTTTTATTTCTTTTAATTTTGTGATGCATGAATAAATATGTGTTTAGTTTGATTTTCCAATGTTCATCTCATATGCTGTTAATATTTTCTTTATTAGAACATGTTTATGATGCTTTTATTGTTGAGATCTATTTTTTTATTTAAAAAATCTGCTTGTTATCATATCTTTTATTAATCAAAAAACTAATTTGCATCTTCATTAGATGCAAATCTGGATTTTTCTCAATAAAAAAACTGATTTGCATCTTCCTTAGATGTAGATCTGGATTTTTCTTAATCAAAAAACTGATTTGCATCTTCATTAGATGCAGATATGGATTTTTCTCAATCAAAAAACTGATTTGCATCTTCCTTAGATCCAGATCTGAATTTTTCTCAAAAAAAAATGATGTGCATTTTCCTTAGATGCAGATCTGAAATTTTTCTCAAATCAAAAATTGATTTGCATCTTCATTAGATGTAGATCTGAATTTTTCTCAAATCAAAAACTAATTTGCATCTTCATTAGATGTAGATCTGGATTTTTCTCAATCAAAAACTGGTTTGTATCTTCCTTAGATACAAATCTGAATTTTTCTTATTTAAAAAACTGATCTACATTTTCTTTGGATGTAGATCTAATTTTTTAGCATAGCAGATTTTGAAATAAAAAAGGGATCATGAATAGTTGTGTTTGTTTTGTTTAGTGCATATAGCATAGATTTATTTCATGAATAAAGTCCTCTTCTCGAAAAATCTTTTTCTTATTTTTCTTTACACATATAAAAACAAATCTGATTTTTTTTAAATATACAAATCTGATTTTTTTTTTTTTTTTTTTTTTATCATAAGACAGATCTGATTTTTCTTTCACCAAAAAACCAAATTTTTTAGTTCTAAAAAATAGATCTGATATTTTTTAAAACCAAAATACTTTGATTTATTTAATAAATACAGATCTGATTTTTCTCTCCAAAAACTATTTTTTTTCTACACATAAAAAACAAATCTCATTTTTCTAAACCAAAATCAATTTTTATCACAACACAGATCTGAATTTTTAATAAAGAAGAGGATGCATTCATAAATAAACTTATGTGATTTAGTTTTGTTCATGTGTGCAACATATCATTCATATCATGCATAAAGGGGTACATTGGTCACAAGAGTCTAGAAGACCAGACTTTGTCTAGGCAGAATAGGTGCCTAACACCTTCCCATTCCGTAACCTAGCCTTCGAATTTAGTGTCTTTGGATAGGTAGAACTAGGATTTATCTTCTTTTTTTTTTTTTTTATGGGTAGATTGTAACTAGGACAAAAAGCCATGTAATTATTTGGCAGTTTGTAACTAGGACCCAAAGCCATGTAATACTCAATTTATCAAACATGTATCCTTTTTTTATTCAATTAATGAGAATGGAACAATTCAGTCATGTATTTTGTATTTAGTTTTTTTTCTTATTTTTTTGTATACAAAAATAAGTGGCGGCTCCACACCATTTACCCAAAAAGAGAGGTGTCTTTCAAAGCACCCAAAAATCTCTTTTTTAAGAGGCACTTTTGCAGTCTCTCATAGATGTATATTGGCTGGATAGTTACACATTTCAGTGTGTTCTCTTGGATCTCATTTTAAAATTCTAACATCAACTTCATGAATTAAGTAGTGAAAATTTTAAATGAATTTCTTCAAGTTCCACTTCCACCACTGACGGTCTAGAAGGATGTTTTTAAGGATCAATCCTTGGAGATTTGGAAGGATGCTCATTGATAGTTGACCCTTCAACATTAGAACCCAAAAGTGTACTATTTTCTGAATTACAGTCTTCATTTGTTTTGAAGAATGAGTCAATAGTCCTAAACTTGCCCATGAACCTAGATTTATCAAATTAAATTATCACTCATTAAATAAAATGACTGAGATTTAAAAAAAATATACTAAAAAAATACTAATAGTTCAAAGATTGCTAAATAAAAGACAAACAATCATTCAAATGTCAATGCATAAAAAAATAATAATAAACAACAACTAAATAAAATTTAATATAGTAGTATATACTATATATAATAGGCAAAACTACAATATTAGTCCCTCAAGTTTAAAAAATGAGTTGTATTAGTTTTTTTACTAACTGCTGTTAGTGGTGTTATTTAAATGGCTAACGGAACAATGATTTGGCATTTTTTTAATGATGTGGCATTTTTTAATTAATAAATTAAAATAATTAGTTGCCATGTCAAGTCCAATCTAATAAAGCAAACTAACCCAAGTTTAAATCAAATCTAAAATCACAATCCAATTCCAAATAAAATCACATATGTTTGTGATTTTGGATTCACAAACGCACAACAGCGCGAGAGAGAAGGGGGAGACAAAGATTGAGGGACCTTAGCTGCCGTCGGCAACGTTTTATGTCTTCTTGCTCGCATAGCCACCAAAACCATGTCACTCCTCTCTTCAATGGATCATCATTCACCAAAAACTCAGGAAGAAATCCTAATAATATAGCATTCCCTTGGGTCAGGTGTTTTCCTCGACAGGATAAAGGGATGGCCCATGTTCCATTGCATCTGATAGGCATTGCTTTTCATTTGGGGGAGGTTGGCCATCAACTTTTGATATGGAATTCTCGTAGCCTATAGCTTGGCCACTACTCACTAGGATTGAAGCTCAGTTTGAAGACTTTGAGCTTGATAAAGTGTGAAAAAATTACTTGGCGTCAATTAGGCTGAGATTAGCCCGCTCTAGCAGAGGGATACAACATTGCCGCCGCCAGCTAGGGTCCCTCAATCTTTGTCTCCCCCTTCTCTCTCACACCATTGTGCGTTTGTGAATTCAAAATCACAAACATATGTGATTTTATTTGGAACTGGATTGTGATTTTAGATTTGATTTAAACCTAGGTTAGTTTGCTTTATTAGATTTGATCTGATATGCCAACTAATTATTTTAATTTATTAATTAAAAAATGTCAAATCATTGTTCCATTAGCCATGTAAGTAACACCACTAACAGCAGTTAGTAAAAAGACTAGTACAACTCATTTTTTAAACTTGAGGGATTAATTGCGCTTACTTGAAACTTGAGGGACCAATTGTGCACACAGAGTAAACTTAAGGGACCAATAGTATAGTTTCGCCTATATAATATATTGATTATTATAATAATAAATAATATATTATAAAGAAAAGAAAAAAACAATGAAAAGTAAAGCAACAAAATAAATAAATAGTACCTGGAAGGAGTCAAAGAGTTAAAGGGTCCATTTGGATACAACTGAAAACTGAAAACTGAAAACTGAAAAATACTGTAGCGAAATAATTTTTAAATGTGTGAATAATATCGTGGGACCCATTTTTAATGAAAAAGTTGCTGAAAAGTGAAATTTGTGGGTCCGTGAACAGTACACGATGTGCTGTGATTGGTCCAAAAAATTTGAAAAGTCAAATTTGCGGCTACTGTTCATTGAACAGTGCATGAACAGTAGCCGCAACACCCAAAACGCTCCAAAACGCGTGAAAAAAAAAAAAAAAAAAAAAAAAAAAAAAAAAAAAAAGGGCAGACAAAACGTAAACGCAGTTTTTTTCAGCCGAATCCAAACGCTCTCAAAAGCAATGGGTATTTAGAGCCGGTCGGCTATGAGGCTTAGATGCAACTACTACACTTTGCACAGTGAGGAGCCCACGACAGTGACCTGTGTAAAAAAGAAAGGTGAGGCAAAGTGACAAACATGCATTGAGACAGAGAGATAGAGAATCACTTGTGTAAGGGAAAATGTTTTGTAACTGTGTGAGAGACTTGGTGGTGTGGCACATCAACAAAGTTTATGACTTTTCAATTTTTATTGTTGTGTAAAAATAAACCCTAGACTTTTTAAATATATATGTGTTTATTATCAGGGATGGGGCCAAAATGATGAGGTTATTTTAAAAATAATTAATTAATTATTTAAGATATTTTCCAAAAAAAAATTTTAATTTTTTCAAAAATTTTAGGGGGCCCAAGGCCCCTTCGGTCCCTTACCAGCTATGCCATTGTTTAGAACTCTTGGTAAAGATTCTGCCAAAAACCGCAATATTTGTATAATCTTGTTAGGCAATTGGACAATCAAGTGTATATAGAGTTTTGGACAAAAATTCTTGTTAGAAATTTGGTAGACACTCGGTCAATGAAAAATCTTGCCAAACATTCGTTAGCCACTATAAATGTACTTTTCCAATTGATTTTCAATGTTTCTTTCACATTATCTCTTCTAAAGAGATAATAACACTCTTCCACTACTAAAGTGTAATCAAACTTGTATTACAATCAGAAGTTCTCGGTGGGGGGTGGTCTACACTTATCTCACTGTAGTAGTGCATTTCCCTCCCAGTGGAGGATGCTGAGGTCCCTCTAGTAACGTCAAAACTAGGAGGGTATTAGTTTATATTGCTTAGTTTGGAGTGCATTGATTCTTTTTGGATATTTTTTTCAGTATGGACGACTTGACTAATAGGTGGTGGAGTCTCTCGCTAACAGAGGAGAAGGAGGCAAAGGTTGATCTTATAAAGGAAAAAAAGAAAACAGGGTCAGTTTTGGCCGCGAAGTTCTTTACTCGGAGGATTGTAAATGTTGAGGCAGTGGCAAAGACCTTCCGACCGTTATGGAGAACTAGAGGGAATTTTGAGGTTTGTGAGGGCAAAGATAACATCCTGTTGATTGATTTTGAGATGGAGGCAGATGCAGAAAAGGTTGTTCAGGGGCAACCTTGGGCGTTCGATAGGCATTTAATGGTGGTGCAGAGGTACGATGGGTCAATACAGGTCCAGGATCTAGCCTTTAAGTCGACAACTTTTTGGATTCAGATCCATAATCTTCCCTTTCAGTTATTGACGGTGGAAGTAGCACTTAGTATTGGGGAGACCATTTGAGTAGTGAGTTGGCCAAAGGACCTAGGAGAGATGAAAGGTGGAAACTTCATGAGAGTGAAAGTAGAGGTGGACATAACCAAACCGTTGTGTAGGGGGAGGAAAATATCATGGGATGACTCTAGGGAAGGCTGGGCAGTGTTCATGTATGAACAACTGCCTAATATATGCTACTGGTGTGGACTTGTCTCACACGATGACAAGGATTGCATCTTGTGGCTAAACAGTAGGGGTACGCTACGAACTGAGGAGCAACAATTCGGACCTTGGATTAGAGCACCGTAGTTCAACCATGTGAGAAGATCAGTCATTGAGGTGCAGGGTTTCGACCAACCACGAAGGATGAAGACACAATCAGTGGGTCCCAGAGAAGTGAGATCGGGATAGGGGGTGATGGTTTCTTATGGAAGAACTGATGGTACGATCTCAGTGGCAGCAACTTTGACGTCTGAACCTGGGACAGTGACGCCGATGGAGGTGAACGGTGGTGGAGTAGAGAAGAGAGTTGGTGAACGTGTGTGTGAAGTGGATGTACAGGAATCACGAACGCACATCCCGGATTTTGAGGATGTTTTAAATGAAATTGATGAGGCTATCTGCAACGGCCTTGGGAATCCAGAATTAAAGGCTGCAGTTTCTGAAAAAACGGCAAATCGGATGGAAAGCACTTTAAATCTGGTTGACGTTGAGATCAAAGAGGATAATCCGGATTGGAAGAATGAAGAGCAGGATCGAAATGGAGTGATGTTGGAGTTAAATATGGATACCATGATGTCAGGTGCTGAGTTTAGTTTGGGCTGGGTTAGTACGGGCTTGAAAGGAGTGACACACAATAGTAGGCCCAATAAGGGTGCAAGCAAAGGGAAGCAAAAAGTAAGGCCCAAGTTATAAGTGAGAGGCCTAGAAATGACAAAATAGATAAAGAGACAGTGGGCTTAAGTGAGGGGTCTTGGAAGAGACGAGCAAGACAAAGCCCATCAACTGTGGTGGATCCACCATTGAGTATTGGGGCCGAAACTAAAAGAAAGCCTAAAAGTTCTAATAGAGACATATTTGACGTGAACTTGCATGAAAAAAAGAAGAAGGTGACTGAGATAAGTAATATTGTAGAAGCGGCGGAGGTTGTTGGGCAACCCCGCCGAGACCAATGAGTCTCCTCAACTAGAACTGTCAGGGGCTTGTGAACCTCCGGACAGTTAAAGCCTTGGAAAATGTGGTTAATAAAGAAGAGCCCATAATAGTCTTCTTAATGGAGACAAAGTCTAGTAGAGAATAGATGAAGAAAGTAAAGGAAAGATGTAAAATGAAGCATGGCCTTATTGTTCCAAGCAATGGCAGTAGAGGTGGAATAGCAATGTTGTGGAAGGAAGGGGTTAAACTAGATGTGCAGACATACTCAGATGATCATATTGATGCATGGATGGATGGGGGAGTTGAGGTAGGATGGTGGCACCTTACTGGATTCTATGGCAACCCGAAGATAGCAAAAAGACCGGAATCATGGGCAAAGCTAAAACAGCTAAATAATACGTCCTCTCTACCATGGGTGGTCATAGGGGATTTTAACGAGATTACTGGTCTTTCTGAAAAGAAAGGGGGGAAGTATGAGGCCTAGGAGACAAATGGAGATTTTTGTTGAAGCTATAAACCATTGTGGTCTTAGAGAAGTGGATTATGTAGGTCCTAGGTTTACCTGGATATACCAACTTAAAGATGGAGAACAAATAAGGGAGAGGTTGGATAGGGCCTTGGCAACCCAGGAATGGATGGATCTTTTTCCTACAGCAAAGCTCCACCACCTCTCTTCTTCTGCATCAAACCACTCTCTCCTCTGCCTCCATTTAGTGCACCGGCAAAGAAGAAGAAAAGCAAGGAAGCTGTTCAGATTTGAATCCATGTGGCTTAAAGATAGATGGTGTGAAGAAGTAGTCAAAGCAGCATGGGTGGAGAAGGAAATGGTAGCCACGGATAGGGTGCTAGAAAGATGTTTGGAAAGGTGCAGGGTTGATTTGTCTGCATGGAATAAATCAGAATTTGGGCACGTGGGTAGGAAGATATCAAATTTACAAAGAAGGTTAGAAGGCCTAGAATTGCTACCAGCTTCTACAGAGCAAATCCGTGAGTTAAAGAGTACCAGAATTGAATTAAATTGCTGGTTGGAAAAAGAAGATGCGATGTGGAGGCAAAGGTCAAGACTTGACTAGTTTCAGGGGGGTGATAGAAACACTAGTTTCTTTCATGCCAAAGCATCAGCAAGACATAAGAAAAATTTCATGGAGGGGCTAATGGATGCCAACGACGTTTGGCAGGAGGATGATGCTAGGATGGAGGAAATTGTAGTGGAGTACTACAATGATCTATTCTCTTCAACCAATCCGATCGATTTCACTGAGTTACTAAATGCAGTCCAGCAAAAAGTTTCCTTAGCAATGAATGAAGAGTTAACCCGTGATTTCACTGGTGTAGAGGTTCGAGCAGCACTGAAGCAAATGTACCCTTTCAAAGCCCCGGGTCCAGATGGAATGCCTCCTCTCTTCTACCAACACTTTTGGAGTACAAGTGGTGTTGTGGTCACAAAAACAGTGCTTGACTTCCTCAACCATGGTATAGTCCCTCCAAACTTTAATGAAACTCGTATTGTGCTTATCCCAAAAATTAAGGATCCTAAACTAGTCACAAATTATAGGCCTATTAGCTTATGTAATGTTGTTTACAAACTTGCTTCAAAAGCTATAGCAAATAGGCTTAAAAAAATCCTTCCTACTATTATCAGTGATACCCAAAGTGCTTTTGTACAGGGGAGGCTTATTACTGACAATATTTTGTTAGATTTTGAATCCATGCACCATATTAACCAGAAAAGAGAGGGAAAGGAGGGTGAGATGGCACTTAAATTGGATATGAGTAAGGCATACGATAGAGTGGAATGGATATGTCTGGAGAAGATTATGGAAAAGTTGGGGTTTGCAGAGAGGTGGAGAAACCTTATTATGCAGTGCATAACTTCTGTTACCTATGCCATTAAGATTAATGGGAATCCTAGAGGTCACATTATTCCATCAAGGGGTATCCATCAAGGAGATCCCTTGTCATCTTATTTATTTCTTCTTTGTGCAGAAGGCTTATCATCACTAATCAAGGCTACAGTTAACTCTGGGAATATGGAGGGCATAGCTATCTGTAGAGGAAGTCCAAAATTTTCTCACTTATTCTTTGCAAATGACAGCCTCATCTTTTGCAAAGCTTCTCTAAAGGAGTGTGCCTCTCTTCAAAGGGTGCTAGAAATATATGAGAATGCTTCTGGCCAACAACTGAACCGAGCTAAAACCTCACTTTATTTTAGTAGAAACACCCCCAAGGAGATCTAAGAGGAGATCAAAAGGAGATTTGAAGCTCAAGTTATCAAGCAACACGAGAAGTACCTTGGTCTACCATCATTTGTGGGGAAGAATAAAAGGGGCACCTTTAATGACATCAAAGAAAAGATTGGAAAGAAGTTACCTTGATGGAAGGAGAAAATGTTGTCTAAAGTGGGTAAGGAAGTCCTTATCAAGGCTATGGCTCTTGCTATTCCAACCTACACAATAAGTTGTTCCAAGTTACCGGACTCCCTTTGTGATGAGATAACGAACATGATCAGGAATTTTTGGTGGGGACAAAGACATGAAGAGAGGAAAATCCCTTGGATTAGTTGGGAAAAGTTGTGTGAGCCTAAGGAGGGTGGAGGTTTAGGCTTTAAGAACCTTAAACTGTTCAACCTGGCACTCCTAGCAAAACAAGGCTGGCGGTTACAGGTGGGACAGGAGTCGCTTGTGTACAAAGTCTTGAAGGCGAAATATTTCCCAAGGAGTGATTTTATCAATGCCTCAATCGGTCACAATCCTTCTTAACATGGCCTAGTATTATGGCGGCACAAAATCTGGTAAAGGAATAAGGTGGAGAATAGGTAATGGTGCAAACGTTCAGGGGTGGATGGATAAATGGCTGCCTATGTCATCTACCTACAAAGTAACATCCCCATGGCTGTTTATGCATGAAGACACACAGGTCCAAGAACTAATAGACACCTTTACTGTCAGTTGGAAGAAGTCAATAATTGATACTCTGTTTCTTCCCCACAAAGCTGAAGCAATCAAAGGCATCCCAATAAGGTCTCAGTTTTCTGCAGACAAGCTAATATGGATTGAAATGCAGAATGGCATCTTTAGTGTGCGTAGTGCGTATAAGCTAGCAATGAAGATGGCAATCAGTGGTGTTTGAGGGGACAATTCTGATAGCAGCTCTCTTAGGCGTTTCTGGAAAAGGCGTCATTTTGGAAGGAGAGCATGCCGAGAAGCCCTACCCACTAAAAGAAATTTGATGAAACGTAAGGTGATACCAGAGGACATGTGCGAGATTTGTAAGGAAGCCTCGGAGATGACTGGGCATGTCTTACGGAGCTGTTCGAAAGCACAGGAGGTTTGGGGTTGTTCCAAGGTGACGATGCGTGTTGCTAAGATAGAAGGAGTCTCCTTTTTGGATATTATATGGCAGTTGCTAATGATATATGGGGGTAGCGATGAAGTAGCTGCAAGGGTAATTACCATAGCATGGGCTCTATGGAACAATAGAAACGAGATGCAGAATGGTGGGGAAAGGAAGTCGGGACAAGGGCTGGTACAGTTGGCAATGGAATACCTTGCCAAGTATGGAGCAGCTATGGAGCTAACAGATTCAGTGGGACCGGTGGTGGAGCTTCCAGTGAAGTGGACTCCACCAAGAGAGGGGTGGTTTAAGATTAATGTCGATGGTGCCATTTTCTCAAAACAGAAAAGTGCAGGGATCGGGGCGTTGATCAGGGACGAGTTGGGAAGAGTAGAAGTTGCTCTGAGTAAAAAGGTTGATGCTCCTTTAGGCGCTGTGGAGGTAGAAGCCAAAGCTCTTAAGGCTAGCCTGATGTTTGCGAGGGATGAGGGTCTTCAAAATGTGGTCCTAGAGGGGGACTCGTTAGTTTTAATAAATGCTTTATGTGGGACCGCTTCTCCACCAGCTTTTGTGGAACCAATTGTCATGGGTGTGCTGGACCTATGTAGGGATTTTAGAAGTATAGCCTTTTCTCATGTACGTAGACAAGGAAACGAACCAGCACATCTTTTAGCTAAGCATGCGTCTAGTGTTGCTGATTTTATTAGTTGGATTGAAGAGGATCCTTGCTGCATTGAGCAAGCTCTTATCCAAGATGTACTGTCATTTTCATGTATTCAATAAAATTTCATTTTTCTTATCAAAAAAAAAAAAAAAAACTTGTATTACAATCTACTTGGATATACAAAATATCCAACACTCCTACTAGGTCGTAATACATCCTCTCAGTCATAAATTTAATTTGACATGTTGTAATGCATAAAAGATGTGTCTTTCAACTTAAACCTCCACTTAGTGTAATAGCCTTAAGACTCCAATAGAATTAATGGTGGCTAGGTGTTTAAACCAAAATTCTTTATGAGTTAATATCAGAAAATAACAAATATATGAGAACATCCACAACAATTTAAGAATTCCACCATTTTTGTTGGAATTGTTATGGTCTTATGCTCTTCCCAGTTTAATTGATGAATATTTACAAGAGAAATCCATTTTTCTCCTATGTTCACAAAGGTGAAGTTCGTTCTTTATGTCTTTATTACACATACTTTTAATTGTTTATGAACTTCGTCTAGAGTATAAAATTCATCCTTCAAATACATAACAAACAATACTAATCCATTCTAAATGAGATGCAAAATTTTAGTGCCTTTACTAACCATGTATCAATAGCTTGTTGTAGCACTTTAAACCTCCTAGCTTAAATCAATTCAAAGTTTGGTTTCCACTATTAGTGATTCTCTTAAAAAAATGGTTTTAGTCTCATTCCCATGAATATTACCCTAACCAAGTCTCGAGACAATGCTTTGGTAATATGGCTAGCCAAGTTATTACTTGAATTAACAAGCACAATTGATATGGTACCATCTTCTATCTATTGACTTATGAACTTATGTCTTATACTTATATGTCTAGACTTTCCCTTTTACACCCTACTATATGCTCAAGCCATGGTGACTTCATTATCATAGTACATCAAAATGGCTAGTATCAGTTGTGACCATAACCCTATATATCTAACAACATATTTCGTAGACATTTTGCTTCCTTGTCCTCTATTGCCAAAGCTATAAACATATATTCCATGGTGGAATGAGAACTATTCATTTGTTTCTTAGATGCCCATGAGATTGCACTCCACCAAGAATAAATATCCAACCATAATAGACTTGTTACCACTCACACTTTTAATCCAACTAGCATTCAAATACACTTCCAATAAGACTGGAAAATCAAAATAAAAGAGTCCTAGACTAATGGTTCTCTATAAGAAACCAAAGACTTTGCCAATTTATTGTCAATTATCCTCACTTGTATTACTTGTATATCTAAAAATTTTGCATGTTGCAAAGTTTGTGTCTGGTCTAGTGTAATGCTTGTCTAAGAAACACAGACACGGCAAAATTGTCAACACACTGGTGTCAGACATATATCTGATACAGACAAACACGTCAAGTACGCACTCAGAAAGATAAAATCAATTTTTAATTCAGTTGTTCTATTTTGATGTTAGAACAACCAAATTAAACAAAGTTCCAAAATATAGATATGTTGTAAAGTTGAGATGCTAAATTGAGTAGAAAAGGCAACCATGGTAACAATAAACAATTATCTACACAATCAACGAATTGCAGAAAGATTAATTACGCTATACTGACCTTATGCATGTTTTTACAGAAAAGTGCATATGTCTGGTAGAATGAAGATTGAAAGAATGAAGGGTATTGTTTTGGTCAATTTATTCTAACTGACTCGAAACATTGGATGGATTAACATTTTGCTAGAGCATGGAGTTTCGCATTTATTTTTTCAACGCGTCAACTTCTAAATTCGGTCTTTTATCCTATGTGAGATAACTAGAGATAATACAAAAATAAACTTTCACTTGCTTCTACTTTTACATGTAGTATTTAATATGATAACAGATCCATTCCTAACATTTAGAACAACAAGGTTTAAAGCATACAACTCATCTCTTATATAGATCATCTAAATGCTAAGGGTAGTAATAATTAAAATCAAAAAAAATTTAAATTTGACTTTTTGCAACAAAATCTTCTCCTTCTCTTGATTTAACTTTATTGCAACCAAAAAAAAAATTATTGCAATAACCGTTGCAACAAAAACTTTTATTGCAATAAATTTCCTAGGTTATTCTTGCCATATCTATTACAACAAACAAATTGTTACAATAAGTTATAGCAACTATATATTTCATTGCAATAAATATTTTTAATAATAATAAAAATATTTTATCGCAACAAATTTATTGCAACGAAACACTATTGCAACGAAATTTTTGTTGCGATAACTTATTGCCACAGAGTTTATTGCAACAGTGGGCAACAAAACTTTTTTTGTTGCAGTAGGTATTTATTGCAACAATTTTGAGTTTATTGCAACAAAAAATTTCATTGCAATAGGGTTTTTTTCTTGTAGTGAACTCTATGCTAGCAGCCACGGTAATATAGAGGATACAAGCATTATCTAGAATGATTAGGTATAAAGCATTTGTAGGTGGCTTTTTAAGTCTGCTATCAAATCCCAAGGCTCAACCCTGGACAAGCAATGGAAACTACCAAGCTGGAGTACGGTAGGGGCAGAGGAAATTTCCAATGGAGCGGTGAAATACGTAGAGATCAGAAAGAACACCAATGGTGAAAGCACTTTGTTGGGCCAACACTAACACTAAGAGACGAAAGTTAGGGGAGCGAATGGGATTAGATACCCCAGTAGTCCTAGCCGTAAACAATGGATACTAGGCGCTTTGCATATCGACTCGTGCGGTGCTATAGTAACGCAGTAAGTATTCCGCGTGAACACAATCACTATTTTGTTTTTTCTCTCTAAATATGCCTTAAAAAGTACTCTCTCTATCCCAATTTGTTGGTCCTCTACTCCATTTTGGGATGTCCCAAAATGAAGCCCTCTTTTTAAAATTAATAAATAAAATTTCTATCTTACCCTGTACTTTATTTAAAAAGTCAATGCCATTCTTTTTCTATAATTTAAATTAATAAGGGTAGTTCTGGAAACTTATATTTTTTATACAGCAAACAAGACAATAAATGATGTTCCCTTAAAAAGTTAAATTTTTTAAACAAGACAAACAAATTGGAACAGAGGGAGTAAACACCTAACATAAAACCTTCTTCAATTCCTTTTGCTTTAAAACACACAACTATTGGGTCTCAATAGCATACCAATGGACGACAAATATTCACCCCAATTCAAAAACATCAAAAAGTATAGAGTAAAATACAATGAATGAAAATATCAATTTGAAATGATAAGTCACAATTCAAATTGAGCCCTATGAATTCAAATATCAAAATATTTCGATGTACATAAACAAACAGATAACCCTATACTAAGACATGAACTTAAATTAATAAAGTAACCTTTGTTGTTAATTTTTTGGGAAAATTTTGTCCAACCCATCACAAGACGATTATTCCTTCTTGAACAACTGTCATGTAGTGGGTTTGAGAAACTTTCCACCAAACCCTTTCTCATATATTTAACATGCACTAGACAGTTGTGAAAAAACAAATAGATATTTCGACAAAATCCAAACTTATACAACCCATCACCAAAAGAAACCCTAAACTACAGTACTCTGGAAAGAAACCCTAAATTGCTTTTAAACAAAGAAAAATTCCAAAAAATATATTTATTTTTTGGGGGTTGGAGTTTGCTATGGGTTTTGCCTTTTAGATTTGGATTTTTATGGGTTTCTGCAACCCATCACCAAAACAATTCCTAAACTACAGCATTCTAGCAAGAAACCCTAAATTGTTTTGAAAAAAAGAAAAATTCAACATAGGAAAAAAAAAAGGTTTTGGAGGTTGGAATTTGCCATGGGTTTTGCTTTTGGGATTTGGATTTTTGTTGGTTTTTGTTGCAGTGGATTTTGCTATGAATGTTTTGTGGATTTCTGTGGATCTGGTGCCAGTGGAGGGGTTTGCCATGGGTTCATGACAGTGGGTTTCTATGTGGGCTGGTAGGCAAAGAAGAAAAAGAAGAGAGAGAAATAGATAGGACAAGAGTGAAATGAAAAAAAAAAAAAACTGAATTCTCTTACTCTCACCACTTATAGTTTTTAAATGTAATGTAAACCCACCCAGACTCTCGCTTTTTGACTTTTGAAACGACTTTTTTTTCTCTCTCACGTATAAACTCAAATTCGGTACTTTATGGATGATTTTACATTTTTTTTATTTCTATTATTAAATTATTTTAGTGAATAGTCAATAGATTTATTTAGTGAATGATTGTCAAAAATTCATTTAATAGTTTGCATTTAATAAAATTTAAATTCTAGAATGATTAAACTTTGTCTTAGATACTTTTGCACAAACTTTATCATTGTAACTAAGAGTCTGTTTTGGTAGCAGCATTTAAAGAGTGTTTTGTGTGATTTCAATGCATAAAACCATGGGACCCACTTTTAAGTTAGTTGTTTGGTCAAAAAACTTTAACAAAAGGGTATTTAGATAGGATTGAGATCTTATGTAATACCTAGTATGTATTGTACGGGATGCAATAACTTCAATATAAGCCATAGATTAAATCAAATGTTCATAAAATCAACACTTAATTATACAAAATTGACTTTTTCAGATGTTCCCTTGTCTTGGCATTCCCATAAACTGCTACAGATGCAAATCGTTGGGCATGAAGTCATTTATAATGTTTATAATGAAATGTCTAAATAGAATCAAAGTTCATCTAGAAATACTTTATATTTTATTAAAAGAAAATTAAAATCACTAAATTTTGGAAGATTATTTTGAACCAAAAAAACCTAGAATATTTTGGGCATGTACTCACAAAATATAAAAATCTATAATCTATTGCCTAGAATTTGGGCTAAACTAGTAAAGTATGATTAGTAACAATTCAAGACAACAAAAAAATTCCTCAAAAGTTCACCTATACCCATAGTTTGTATCTATAAAATGAACTATAAAAGGCCAAACATATTATCCTACCAGAATAATACATTGCTGCATAGTCAATCCAAATTTAGGAAAAGAACATGTACTTTAGAAAAATTAGGACAGAATAAGAATTTTTAGAATACACCAAGCAACAAAATTAATAATTAATGTATAATAAAAAAAACCTAAAATTGCTCAAAAGGTACTAGTCATTGAAGACTCAAAGAAGGCAACAACAACAACAAGACAAAGAAGTAATGCAATAACAAAGATAAAAGCAAAGGGAAATAAACTACAAGAAGGTTAATACATAGAACTTTACTCTTTACAAATCCAAATTTTTTTGTCTGCACTTACTTACTACACGTGTTTACATTGATGCCCTGCTTCTGTTTAACTCCTACTAGGACTATTAGTAACTATAATATATATATATATATATATATATTCACTTTTTTTTTTTTTTTGAGAATGTATAACACTTTTTTTTAGAGAGTTTCAATATATAGAGTCCGCTCCTGATGATAGCTCATTATCATCAAATCAAGACATCAATCAGTTTTTGGTGTAGGTTATCAGTTTTTTGTATAGGTGGGGGATTGAACCTCAAATCTCTTATACAACCATCATAGACTTTACCAGTTGAGTTAACTGGAACTCACGATAGTCACATAATAAGATGTGGGTAGTATTGTAGATAGTAATTATATAAAATGCTTTAATGTATGTATTTTTTTTTTTTTTAACAAAGTTTCTTTCCATGTATGTATCTTTAAACTTTAGCATTTGCTTTAATGTATGTATCTTCAAACTTTAATGTATGTATCTTTAAACTTTAACATTTGCTTTAATAAGATGTGGGTAGTTTTTTTTTAAAAAAAAATTAACATTTGCTTTAATGTATGTATCTTCAAACTTCTTATATATATCTTTATATTAGTGTGAATTTTGAAAATTTAACCGTTGAATTACATGTTTTTATTATATCCTTTATGCTTGCAAAATATCAAGAATGTCAAAGATCAATTGTTATGTTATCAAACAAATGTTAAAATTTCAATTTTTTGTGATCTAAAATTGTGTATAAAAGATAAGTTTATTAATCAAATAGTAAATAAAATCTGATTTGAACGAAATTTAATATACATATTAAGAACATAAGGAACATGAAATTCATCCACTAGATTTTTAAAATTCACACTTAAAAAATAAATATATGAGAAATTTGAAGAATATATCGTCAAATTAGTTTAGAGAGAAATTTTATTCTTTTTATTCTTTTTCTTTTTGAACTAATGTATGTATATAATATAATAGCTTGGTTAATGTTGTATTATAAATTCAAGAGAGGGTTAATTTAGTAAATCCATCTTAAGCAACTCACTAACACATGCATGAGTGACGTGTTCTCTACTTAACCCCAAAAATTTGCCAAATGACCGGCCATGCAAACAAACATCTCCAACTCTATAACTCTTTAACTCTCTAAACCCATGGGTCCAGCTTTCAAGTTTCTCTCAAAGCCTTCTTCAGAAATTCAAGATAAAATGAGTCTAGCTTAACCCCTCCAAGGACCGAAGCCTGAAGTAAGGAAATCTAGCCTCTCAGTACTCCTTTAATCATGGGTTTCTTTTTCTTTTCTTTTTTTCTTTTTTTGTAAATGGTGTATTGTGGTTGGGGTCTTAGAAAGCATGAAATTGTGAATGGATTAGTGAAATATATGCATAGGCCAAAGGGATTTGTTGAAATGGTTTAGGGCCTTTAAGTAGTTATAATTGAATTCATGTGTTGTATGGTTCAATTGGTCAATTCATACAAAGAAAATTTCATATGTTATTAACTTGACTTGCTGCCTGACTTTCTTGGGTAAACAATGATGCTTGAATTAAGTAACGTGCTGCTTGGCTTGGTATTAGGTTCAGCAGGTCTAGTATATGTATAAAAGTTCCCACATGAAAATAAGGTCACTTATCTCTAATTTGAGAATTTATGAGAAAAGTTGTCACTACTGCCACCTAGACAAATTCTGCATTGGTAGCTTATAAATTTCATGATAAATTGTATCTTTTGAATTAGAGTGTCTAGGGTAGCTCCCTTGATAGCTAACACACATGGTTGTAATGGAATTGGTATAAGGTTTTTTTTTTTTTTTTTTTTTTTTTAAAGCTATGCATCAAAATAAATAATTGATTAGAAGTAAGGCAAATTAAAGGCGATAACATAAATTAAAATGCGATTAGTTGATTTGTGTTAATATCAGGCTTAGGGTGAATTAGCATGCCCGTCTTCAGTACAAGATCACGATTTGGGTCGTGACAATTGTTTTTACATATATTAATTTTGATAAACATAAAGCCAAAATGACCAAAAGAAAAAACATAGAGCCAGAATTTTTTTTTCCGATGGGATAGAGCCAGAATATTGAATGGCACAAAAGGAAATACACATAAACCAAGATGTATTTAGGACCCGCTTTAAGAACTTTTTTTTAATAGAGTTTCTACCTATGGCATTCAATCATCATCTTGATAATAGCTCTTTATCATCAGTTTAAGACACCAATCATTTTTTGGTGTAGGCAGGGATTGAACCCCTGATGATAGCTCTATACTACTTAAGCTAACTGGAACCCACCGCTTTAAGTACTTGATTTTGCTAAAGATCTGAACTATGAGTGTTTTTTGAGTTCATCCTAATAGGGATGTAACTGCATATGCTTTATAGTTTATATTACGTCTCTATTGCTTTCTATGTTTAGTTTCTTTTTTCAGTAACTCTATAACAGCTCTCAGATACCAGAATGATCTCTCCTTCTCTCTCTTGAGTTCCACATCATATGCAAAAGATGGGGCACCTATGTAATGTAATACATAGCTTGAAGCCAGCGATTGTAATGGTAGTGGTTCAGATTACACACGCAGGGATGAATATATTGTTCAAACTTTTAGCAGACGATGGAATGCATTTGAGGGTCCTTATTGCCTACCGAATGTTGTTTGCCACTGCCTTCATGGTTCCTCTTGCTCTCATCTTTGGAAGGTGCTGTTCATATACGTATTTAAAAGCTATTTCTTTGGCACAAAATTCCCATTAAATAAATAGTGAAGTCTGCTTTGATGATATATCTACTTGTCCAAAATGGTTTTGCCATAAGATATGCCTTCTAATGATTTTACATTTTGTTAAGTAATTTGTAACATACGAACATAAAAACTTAGGGAAGAAGAAAAATGTAAGCTATATATGTGTATATCTCCTTAAGTTAGTGATTGTTTTTTACAACTTTTGCAGGAAGACCAGGCCAAAACTAACATGGGTAGTAATGTTCAAGGCTTTTCTTTGTGGGTTATTTGGGTAAGTTGCAAACATGTTACTTAACATTGTGATAGGCTGAAAGCCGAATTGTTGTTCAGCAATAACAAGTTAAAATGTAATAAATAAATTGTGAGAGTCCTATTCTATATATATATATATATATATAAAACCGAAGCCTTTGCTGGCACCACAATTTTCCACGTCAGCATAATATTTAAAAAATATATATAAAACCGAAGCCTTTGCTGGCACCACAATTTTTCACTTCAGCACACAATATTTAAAAAATAAAAAATAAATAAAAATTATAACTCCTCAAAACCCTAGCAACCTTACCCCTCTCTCAAGCTAAGAAATATAAAGTCACGGTTTCTGCAAACTCTCTTTTTCTCCAGACGTAGGAAGCCCTAAAGCATTCAAGATCTACAAAACCCTAGCAACCTTACCCCTCTCTCAAGTTAAGAAATATAAAGTCACGATTTCTGCAAACTCTCTCTCTCCAGACGTAGGAAGCCCTAAAGCATTCAAGATCTACAATGCACAGTATAGATTTTAGCTTATAAAGTTCAGCTTTTGTAAGGTTAGTTTTGTTTATATATTAATTAATACATAGTACTTTGTTCACCATTGAATACTCATACAATCAATTTCCAATTCAATGTTCAAGAATTAAACCAAAATTCTAACTGCGCTATCATAAAATATTATTATTAGTATGAATTTTATGGAGTTGCGGTGTTCAAGAATTAAACCAAAATTTTTTTAAATTATCTATAATATTTTGTCCTCTAAAAATTTTATCTCTTTGATTTTAGTATATTGTGTTTCTTAAGCTATAGAGAGATTTTCTTTGGTTTCTGCAAACTCTCTCTCTCTCCAGATGTAGGAAGCCCTAAACGCACGGTATAGCATTCAAGATCTACAACTCACGGTATAGATTTTAGCTTATAAAGTTCAGCTTTTGTAAGGTTAGTTTGTTTATATATTTAGTCCTTATGTTTAGGTTTAGGTTTTAAGAGATTTATATATTACTATTATGTGGCTGAATTTCCCGTGACATCAGTTTTATGTTTTTTTTTTTTTTTTAATTTGTATTATGTAAGGTTAGTTTGTTTACATCAGTTCTTTATCTCAAAGATAAGGCTTTTATTTCTACCGCAAGAACTATTTAGGTATGTATCCCTTGCAAGCACACATAAACTTAAATTGTCTTTTAATATATGCATGCTTTATTATTTTCTAATAGTTTTCCCGTGCATCGCACGGATTAGCGACTAGTTTATCTAAAAACGAAAACAAAAAATCATGGTGGAGAACTTATTGAATCATCACATCTTCTTTCTCTCTGAAGAAGGTATTATATGGGGGTAATTATCCTAATATTTTATTAAAAATTAAAAAAGCTTAATCTAACAACTATATCTTGAAAATAAGAATGAACGAATAACAATTTCCTAACACTCAAACCTAAACATAGGCAAGCTTAGTACTTTCCGGTCAAAATTGAAAATTAATCTACAAGATCGAAATGTTAGACCATCTTGCCTAGCTTGGAAGCCAATCTCCTAACCTTTAGAGCACAACTACTCACTTTTCAAGTCAAATGAAAAAAATAAGGGATAATTTCCTGGTGAATCACCATCTTTCCTGGGCAACCTTGAGGAGATTGAAGACAAAATTCTCAATTCCTTGGTGTTGCGCAGGCAGGGACAGACCTAGGGGAGCCCAAGGGGGCCCCGCCCCCCGGCCCCAAAAAAAAAATTTTAGGCCCCCTTGCCCAAAGATAAAAAAGAAAATTTTATTTTATTGGTTATATTTTTTTATTTTTAGAGTTGCGCCTCTCTTCCAAAAACTTAAGAGTCACTCCCTTTTAATCAGCTTAGCCCAACTACAAACTACTCAACTCAAAAATTTAACAAAAACAAAACTTTAAAATAAAAAATAAAAAATTCTAGTTAGCCTAGTATTTAGAGTACTAGAATCAACTATTCTAAATGCTAAATATTTAGTATTTAGAACACCAAATACCAAAAAAAACACTACTGTACGAGACATTTCAAATGCTATATTAAAGTAGCAATTTTTTTTTTTTTTTGGTAGTAGCTGATGCTCTTAAAAAACAATATTATTTTGTATTTTTTTGTCGTTGTTGGTAGATGATTGTATCTTAATGTATTAAGAAACAATGATTTTGTGTATTTATCTTGGTTGATAGTTTGTTAATACTATATAGATACGTATTTGGTTTTTTTTTTTTTTTCTTATTCTTCGACCCCTCTAGCTTGAAATTCTGGGTCCACCCTTGTGCGCAAGGGAGTTTAATGAAATTGCAAGTGATCATGAGAAGCTTGGGGGAAGATTGAGACTAGATAGACAAATGCAAAAATTCAGAGATGTGTTAGATGAATATGGTTTCAAGAACTTAGGGGTTTGAAGGAGGAAAGTTTACGTGGTGCAATGGACACAGGGAGGGGTCACACGATTTGGGACAGGTTAGATAGAGCTGTTGCCACTATTGATTGGCTCACTGCTTTCCCAACTACTAAGGTGGTTCATCTGGAATGTGGTACTTCAAACGACAAACCGATACTTATCATGCTGGCAGGTATTCCAAAATATTTGCAAAAACCATGGAGGTTTGAACAAATGTGGATGGAAGAGGAGCGTGTCATTGAAGCAATAGAATCTACCTGGTTACATGATTTTCCAAGCAACTGGCACCTCGATGGCTAAGGTAGAGAGGAAATTACATAGGTGTCACAAATCTGAAGTGGTAGAGCCAAGTTGTGTTTGGCAATGTTACTCGGGCATTAAAAGAGAAAAAAGATCAATTGAGAACAGTTGAAGATGCAGCCATCCAAGGGGGCAACGTCACGGGTCCTGAGGTTAAAGAAGGATATATATATGGTCTTTTAATTAAGGAAGAGAAGATGTGGAAGCAATGGTCTCGAGCTCTTTGGTTGCATGAGGAGGATAAAAATACTCACTACTTTCACTATTGTGCTACTCACAGATTTCGGAGAAACAAAATTGATAAACTAGAGGATGCCGAGGGGGCAATCTGTTCTGATGAAAAGGGAATAGCAACCATTTTGGTGAACTACTACCAACAACTGTTTACTACCTCAAATTTGAGTATGATTGATGTTGCACTAGATGAAATTCCAGCCTTTATTGATGCTGAAATGAATGGGTTGCTATCTATAGAATTCACTAGAGATGAGGTGGAAAGTGCTTTGAAGCAAATGGAGCCATTAAAGACACAAGAACCTGACAGAATACCACTCCTCTTTTTCCAAAAATATTGGCCGAACATTGGAGATGAATTTTCATTAGCTATTCTAAGCTGCCTAAATTCAGGTTCAATTCCACCTTCCATTAATCACACTTATTCCTAAGGTTAAGAGCCCAACTAAAGTCTCTGAGTATCGCCCCATTTCTTTGTGAAATATATTGTATAAACTTGTTTCTAAGGTTGTTGCAAACAGGTTTAAGAATTTTTGCCACATTATTTCTGAGTCACAGAGTGCATTCCAATCTGACAAAGCTATTTCTGACAACATCTTAGTAGCTTTTGAAACTTTGCACCACATGAAAAATCAGAATAAAAATAATAATAATAACAGGTTTTATGACTCTCAAGCTAGATATGAGCAAAGCTTTTGACAGAGTAGAGTGGCTTTTTCTGCAGAGAACGATGGAAATGATGGGTTTTTGTGAGAAGTGGATATCCTTGATCATAGCATGCATCAGATCAGCCCCATATTCAGTCCTTGTGAATGGGGAACCTAAGGGTAACATCAAACCTCCACGGGGTATTTGCCAGGGAGACTTGTTATCCCCATATCTATTTCTAATTTGCTCAGAAGGTCTTAACCACTTACTCTAAAGTGTAGCAAGGGCATATTTGATTAGGGGTTTTTCTTTATGCTGTAATGGTCCATGAATTACCCATCTATTTTTTGCTAATGATAGCTTACTCTTCTATCGGGCTGAGATGGGGGACCTGCAAGATATTCAGAATATTTTGCTTATCTATGAACATGCATCAGGGCAACAAATAAATCGAGATAAAACCACGGTTTTTTTCAGCAAAGCAGTTTTGTTAGAGATAAAGGTGGCCATTCAAATTTTTTTGGGGGCGACAGAAATTAGAGAATATGAATGCTACCTTGGTCTCCCCGCAATGGTGGGTAGAAATAATAAAGGCAGTCTAAACTACATCAAGGAAAGAGTTTGGAATAAACTCTAAGGGTGGAAAGAGAAGTTGTTATTTCAGGCGAGTAGAGAAGTCTTGCTAAAAGCAGTAGTGCAAGCCATTCCCACCTTCGCTATGGGTTGTTTCAAACTCCCGGTAGGTCTTGTTCATGATATTGAGATGTTGAGCAGGAAATTTTGGTGGGGACAACGCAGTAAACAAAGAAAAATTCATTGAAAAAAATGGGAGACTTTGTGCAAACCAAAGGTACTGGGAGGGATGGGTTTTAAAGATTTAGTCAAATTCAATGATGTGATGCTTGCAAAGCAGGTGTGGCAACTATTGACAGACTAATCTTCTCTTTTCTACCGTGTGTTCAAGGCAAAATACTTCCCAAATGGCTCTATTTTTTAGGTTGAGTCTTCCTCAGGGTCCTTTTCTTGGCAAAGTATCTTAAAGGCCTGTAAAATTGTTTCAGATGGGATGCTTTGGAGAGAGGGAGATGGCAAGACAAGTAGGGTTTTTGAGGATAGATAGCTGCCAGGTCAAAATCCTTCAAAAGTTATTTCACCTTGGACGAGTATCGATGATGACTGGACAGTTTCACAATTGATTGACCAAGACATGGGTTGGTGGAATAGTTCAATAATTGATGCTCTTTTCCTCCCCTTCGAAGCCCAAAAGATCAAAGGCATACCCCTGTGTGTGTCTAATCAAGAGGACTGCACTGTTTGGCTGAGATGCAAGTCGAGGCTCTATTTTGTCAAAACGGGTACCAACTGTTATGCAAAAAGCAGACCAATGAGGAGGCATCAAGTTCAAATGATACATCTTCCAGACTATTTTGGGGACATATTTGGAAGTTGCGAGTACCAAACAAGGTAAATATATTTCTGTGGCGTGCATTTGCCAACAAAGCTGATCCTACAGAAACGAAAAGTGCTAGACAATCCAAGCTGTAGCCTCTATCAATTAGCATCTCAGAACACCCTCCATGATCTATGGAGCTATGCACATCTCCATCCTATTTGGGACATTGCTTTCTCTGGGGTTCGACATGATTATCCCCAACTAGCTTCTTTCTCTGACTTAGTGAGAATCATTAGCCGAGAACCCCAAAATCTGGAATTGTTTGCAATGGTTGCTTGGTCTATTTGGCTACATAGAAATAAATTGCGCTGCAATGAACCCAGCCTCCCTATCCAAAAGATTTTTGAAGCTACTATTGCACTATTTTCAGAGTTTCAACAGGGGGCTCATGTGAGAATTCAGAAGCCATAGCTAGCTCCAATCAAGTGGATAACTCCATCTCCAAGTGAGTTAAAGGTAAACTTTGATGGGGCTACTTTTGCTAAATCTGATGAAGTGGGGATAGGAGTTATAATCTGGAACGAGAGTGGAGAGGTGATGGCAATGTTATCTGAGAAGATTTCTCAACCCCGTTCAATGGAAATCCTGGAGATATTGGCTGCAAGAAGAGCTATTCAATTCACATTGGAACTTTGCTTTCATCATGCTACTTTTGAAGGGGACGCTGAAGGTGTGATTAAAGCCCTCTCGCTAGGCAGTTTTCCTATCGCAGCATCTGATCATATTATCAAAGACTGCAAGTCTATAGCAAGCTCACTTAAGGCCTATTCTCTCTCATACAAAGAGGCAGGGTAACAAGGTTGCTCATGCCTTAGTAAGGGGAGCTAGATTTTCTTTTTCGTTGCAAGTTAGGATGAAAGATGTTCCACCAAACATTTTGAATTTTTTTTTTTTTCTGAAGGGGAACAAAGATTCATTGCCTCAAGAAATTGAAGTACAACAAGAAAGACAAAAGAAGAAAAGAGACCTCTAGCTACTAACCTGCCAGCGTAGGAACAACAAACCAAGAAAGACCCTCCCAAACCTAAAAAGCTTATACACACCGGCCAGCTAAAAACTTATAAACTATCTTGTTGAACTCCCTTTTCAAGAAGACAAAAACTAACAAAAGCAAGAAAAGCCCAAGATCCCAACAAGCACTGAAAAGTGCAGTCAAGTTAAACTGTCCCAAAGACAGCGTCAGCTAGACCCGAGTTGACCAGTTCACAGAGGCGCTTAGGAGCTCGGTTTTTCTCTTCCTCTGAAGCTTCATTTGCTCTCAAGTGCTTTGCTCCAATCTTCAACATCTAGGCGAGAGTTTGATCATCACTAACTTTTCCTTTCGCACGGGAAACTTTTTTCAGACTGCCTTTACCCAAAATCTATTTTCCTATTCCATTAGCTTTGGCCTGAAAAATTACACCAACTTGGACAGCATTGGCCGGATTCTTCTTCTCTGGGTTGTCTTTCTCATTTTTATCTAAAGGAGCTTTAGTACTTGGGCTCCCTTGAGAAATAGAGCCTTTTGGGCTTTGTGAAGTAGGGCTTTTTGGCCCATGGGAGAAAGAGCCTCTATGCTCAATTGAAAAATCCTGCCTTAGATGATCACGTGACTTCTCACAGGAACCCAAAACACTCAAGTCCTGTCCTGCCGCTGCACTCATCATCTGCTCTGTAGGTCCACTGAAGGCTTGTACGTCACCAACAAGCTGTCCATCCGCACATGTGGTGTTATCGCTTCCCCAGGTATCACCCTTCTCCAAGCTTCGTTTCCCGCCCACAAGACCTAAAGCCTCAAGACATGTCGAAGCAAAACCAGTTGTCGGCCGGGTCATTTACTGCACTTCTAACTCATCGGAGATCACTCGAATCGTGTCCTTGCTCGAGTTTCTTTCTTTGGCTGCCACTTTTGCGGTCCACCCCGCCCTTAACCAGTCTCCATATTGATGGCAAGCAATTTGCCAGACCCCAGATGTTGGGCAATGTTTTTTATCATGCCCAAGCTTCCCACAGATGAAGCAAACAATAGGTAGCCTTTCATATTTGAACGTAAGCCATAGTCATTCACCTTCAGAGCTTGCAATATAAGCTCTTCTTCTTAGTGGCTTATCAATCTCCAACTCCACACGGACTCTCATGAATTTTGCCTAATCAGATTGCCACAAACGCCTATCGACTTCAATGAATTTACTTAACTTGCTACCAATTTCTTCCCCAACATCCTATGACATATGCTCAAAAGAAAGACCTCAAATTTGGACCCAAAAGGAAGAATGGGTGAATGAAATATTTGTGGAAGTCAGCCCTGTTTTCCATCTACAGAGCAAGAGGAGGTTGTTATCAAAGCTCCAAGGCCCACACCTCTCAAACCACTCCATTTGATATTTTGAGCTAAACTTGAATTGGAGTATATTATTTCCAACTTCCACAATTCTCATGTCTGAACCCATTTTCCATGCTGATCTAAGGGTGTTCTTCAGAGCACGTTGGTTCTGTTGCCGATCAGAGAGAAGCCACCCAAAAAGACTTAGGGAACATTCTTTTAAAAGGCCTGAGCAGTTTGTGACTGTGATAGGAATAGCTTCTTCTTCTTCTTTTGTGAGTTGCAGGTTCTGTAAGCTAGAGAGAATACTTGGGTCCATGACTAGAGATTATTGGCTCTTGCCTAAAGAGAACAAAAGAAAACTATACAACCCCTAAAATGGAAGATTAGGGATGGAACAACTCGTATTCAAACGAGAGGAAAAAAAACTCCTACTAGGGAGAGAGATGAAAATAACATTTTGAATTTTAATGTTGACGATTTTCCAGTTAAATGATTAAGCCCAATGGGTGTAGATTCTCCAAAAAAAAAAAAAAAAAAAAAAACCAACAAGTCAAACTTAAAAAAAAAAAGTCAAACTTCAAAAATTCAATTATATAATGAAACAAAGTATCATATCAAAAAAAAAATGTTAATAAAAAGGTAATTGGGTGATGTAAAATTAATATAGATATATATTATGTTTAACTTTATAAATAAATTACATAATAAAAAGAAACAAGTTGTATTTTGTTTATACGATGAAGCACCAAAATTTGAAAGTAGGAACCAGGAATACAAGTTTATAATATATATATATATATATATATAAAACCGAAGCCTCTGAAGCTTCCACAATTTTCCATGTCAGCACAATATTTAAAAAAAAAAAAAAAAAAAAAAAACTAATTAAAAAACCTTCCTTTAAAAACTCCAAAAAAAACCCTACGTGAGCAGCATATCTGAAGTAGTACACAACCAGTGGCTGTATCTCCATCTGAAGTAGCATATCTGAAGCAAAACACAACCAGCGGCTGTATCTCCATCTGAAGCAGCATATCTGAAGCAGTACACAACCAGCGGCTGTATCTCCATCTGATGTAGCATATCTGAAGCAGCATTATCGCTAAAAGTTTGTCCTCTGATGATTGCTCCACTCATGCCCCTGCACAGACATACAATCTAGACGTGGTAACCCATGATATTGATAGTTATCTTTATATATATCCTTTTGGAGCAACATTATTGACGTTAATGGAAACTCATAATATTGATAGTTCTCTTCAAGAAGATTATGGTTCTGATCATAGGGATTTGTTATTAGTGCAGTGAAGGTTGATCTCTATTGAGTAGTCACATATTTTTTTTGTTTTGTTTTGTTTCAATAAATTTTAGGATTATAATCTTCTGATTGTTTATGCCTTTTGGAACTTCCAACAGTCATGGATTATTCTGGGGTATCTTCACCTACAACCATCGGCTTCACAAATTTACACCTCATTATAATTTATTTTATTTCTATTTTTTTTTTTGTTTAATAAATTTGAATTTAGGATCTAGATGATGATATACATACATGTGTGTGTGTGTGTGTGTGTGAATGTATTGGTTGGTGTAGAGTTTGGTTTGAATTCTGGGTTTTTTGCTATGGCAATTCACTCGAAATTTTTACTATATTTGAAAAAACGAAGTTCTTTTTAGGGTTTAATCTATTGTAGAATTATAGTTTCTCACATTATTTGGCTAGGGTTACATTGCAGTTGATGATAAGTATATCTGAATGTATGTATGTATGCTTTGGGCTAGCTTTAGTTTGATGATTTAACTTATGTTTGTTCCTCTTCTTGGCATTTGTGAATTAAAGATTTGAAGAAAAAAAAGTTTTGTAGCTGATACTACATTATTATAGCAGGGTTTCATTGATTTCTGTTTGATTTTTGTTGATAAGGCTTTGGGAGAAAAAATTTTCTATTATAATACTGTTCTTTTTCTTAGACTTCAAATCCTACATGAAGCAAAAGTCTCTAAAAAACCAAGAAAACAAACACATCTTCGATGTTGTTCTCTCACTACCAAAATACCAGTGTCTCCACTATTGCTATAGCTATTTTCACTAGGGGTAACCAATCTTTTTGTTATATTTCTATATTGTGAAGTTGTATATTCTTTGGTTTTGTTTCAATGATTTCTAGGCTTTGAATCATCTAATTTATTCTTATTATTTTTGGACTTTTGGAAATTTTAACATCTAATTCTTTGATTTCTCACTTTTTTTTTTGCAAGATCTGAAATTATCTAACAGATTTCAACAACTATATCCACAAATTATTCTTTTGAAGGTAACTCATCTTTCTCTGTGTAATTACATAGACATATATATTTTGTTTTGTTTCAATAATTTTTTGACTCAGAATATTTAGATTCTTTAATTTTTTTGGCATTTTGAAAGTTTTAACATTTGAATTTTTGGGTTCATTTTTTGCAATAACTGAATTTGTCAACTATATAGCCATGGATTACTCTTTTGAGTGTAGCCACATCTTTCTCTTATATTTCTCTGTTGTGTGATCAAATATTTTCGTTATGCTTTAATAATTTCAGCTTTGAATCTTATATATAACCAAAACTTCTGAGACTTCCACAATTTTCCATGTCAGCACAATATTAAAAAAAAAAAAAAGTAATAAAACTTTTCTAAAACCCGACTCTACCTCTCCCTTTCACGATGCTCTGCCTCCAGATGCTCTGCCTTTCCCTTTAACGATACTATGCATTCTCTTCCCTGCCTTCCTCTACTAGCTCCCCCTTGATCAAACCCTAAAATGCTAGCCTTATTTGTCTCTACTCTAGTCATGTATCTTCTCCACTATTTGGGTATTGGTCACATTTCCCTACCTTCGGTATTCCCCTCCCAGTTGCTTCTCTGCCTTCTGGCTTTCAATTATTTTGAAAAAACACACAGGTTGAAACATGGTGTATGAATTATATGAAATTTCTAATATGTATTGGTGTTATTCGATTTGATTATATTGGTTAAAACTTGGCTATATGATGTTTTTAGAATGACTTGACTATTTAAATTTTATATGACTTTAAAAGGTTTGCTTCTCAATTGAATGCAGTTCAGCTTTTTGATAAAATTCCTTTTTCAAAATATGCACGATACACGTCTAATATGAGTGTGTATATTCAATATTGTGTTTGTTTCTATGCTTTTAAACATGCATCATTGTTTGTAGTGTGAAACCCAGTTGAAATTTTCACCATTTCAATCAGTCTTTTTTGTTCATAACAAACACACAAGATAGTCTAAAGAATTACATAAAAATTATTACTTTTTTGTTTGATAAGTTATGGTACTTTATTAATGGAAACAATTAATATATGCTCAAGATAATGAGCATCAGCACATCGTAACATTAAAAAATTATGCTTAAAAAGATTGCTTCTTTCAACTTTATTCTGCAATGTTTTATATTCTACAATGTTCTGTTGATCAAATTGGTTGCAACCTAATAATCCTAAGTAGGTGACATTATTTGCCCATTTAGTAAGCCATTCTTTTTCACATCTTTTCTAAAACTTCTATTTTGTAGAGTGCTTTGATATGCTTATCTAAGCAACATTTTGTGCTAACCTTACATGAATTTTCTAATATGTGTTGGTGTCGTTGGATTTGATTATATTGGTTGAAACTTGGTTATATGATATTTCCAAAATGAATTTACTATTTAAATTTTATATGTTAATTATCCTTAATTTATTGTTAAGTTGGTGCTAAATGTTATTCAAAATCATATTTTGAGAGGTACTTTTTGGTTTTTGGTTTTTTTTTATTTTTTTTGGGATTATTCCAATCTTCTATTAAATTTGATTGAAATAGTAAGCTTATAATTTAATCTCCATTATGATTTCAAATTTAATTTTTCCTGCAACCAGTTTGATAGTTATTGTCATTGAAAGTGTCAAAGTTTATAATTTTAGTACAAATTTTGTAGTTTGTTATTGTGATTATCATGTTTAGTTTCTGCGGAAATATAATAATGATGACTATGAAAGGCTTATTTCATTTATTATTTTAATTTATGAAGGGATCTAAGAATATATTCCTCTCTCAAAATGGTTTTTTACCCCAATTGTTTTAGGGGTTCTATATACTTGAGAGACTCTTTAAAGTTTGAAGTTTCTGAGTATGTTCTTAGTTTTCGATATTAATTGGTGTCTATGTCAAATTTATGTTTCATCCCCCCCTCTCTCTCTTTTTGTATCATTGCATTATTATTTTTTTTTTTTTTTAATAATGACTTTTGTGTGTTAAGTCAAAAAAAGTGGGAATGTAATTTATATATATATATATATATATATATATATAATTATAGGTTATTTTTGGTAGTGTAATTGGGATTCAGCCATCTTTATATAGCTGTTGGGTATGATTTAAAAAAAATAAAAATAAAAAAAAATAAAAAATAAAAAAAAAAAGATTCTATTGATCATTGACGGAATGCAACACCTACTCTTCTAAGTTTATGAAAATTATTCTGAAGGAAAAATGTCAACAAGAACTTATTTCTTTCAGTAGGTTAATTACTTACTTTCAACAAAAATAATTGTCAACAACTTGCTTTAAATTATCTCATGCATCGCACGGGTTAGCAACTAGTACGTACTAATATTGCAGGGTACACTAAATCAAAATCTATATTTTGAGAGCTTTGCCTTCACGTCAGCAACAGTTTCTGTAGCCATGAGTAATCTCAATCCAGCCATTACCTTCGTTTTGGCAATTTCTGTCGGGTACTAATAATCCTCCTTTCTTACATATATGTGTTTTCATACAGCAACTAATCCACAGGTTCTTTTTCTCCCTATCAAATATATATAGGATTTATGTTACTGATAAACCAACACTTGGGCTTAAGTCTCTGACTATAATAATGAGTCCCAATAAATTTGATCTCAGGTTGGAAAAGCCTGCGCTAAGAACATTGGCTGGGAAACTGAAAATGGCGGGGACAATGGTAGGGATAGGTGGGGACAATGCTATTCACTTTATACAGAGGTGTGGAAATTGACTTGTGGTCAACGCACGTTGACCTTTTACATCATGATCATCAACAACACGTGGCACCATCACACCAGGGGAGCTCTAGCCGTCAAGTAATTGGCACCCTATTGTGTTTAGCCAGCAGTTTATCCTATGCAATGTGGTTGATAATCCAGGTCAAATAATTTTTTATGATTAATTTTCCTCTTGTTAGTAATTTTTTTTAATCAGTTTTAATTGTTCTATTGCTATTATTTTTAAGTACAGGCAAAAATGATTGAAAGCTATCCATGCCTTTATTCCAGCACAGCTCTCATATGTACAATGAGTTTCATGCAGTCTATTGTTTTTGCCTTATGCACTGAAAGAGATTGGAGTCGGTGAAAGTTGGGCTGGAATCTTAGGCTCCTTACAGCAGCTTATTCGGTACTTCAAACTGTATTTTTACTCCTTTTGACTGCTCGGCTAAATAGTAAACTACATAATAAACCCTAGAATTTAGGGGTATATATAAGAAATTAAATTATATTGTTTCAAAAGTAACAAATTAAATCTCGCCCTTTCTTTAAAATAAATTTTGATGGGGCAGTTTTTAAAGATGAGAGGAATACAGGAATAAGGGTGGTCATTCAGGATAATAAAGGATTGGTTATAGCCTCAATGTCACAGAGAGAGTTGCTCTCTCACATTCGGTTAACGAGGTTGAAGCAATGGCAGCCGTAAGAGCCATTGGATTTGTGCATCAACAGAGTGCTGAGGACACACTTGGGCTTATTTTGGTCATTTGATCTCATATGGGAAGTTGATTGTAGAATCCTTTAGTTCTATAAGTTTTTCAGGTGTACGTCAAAGAATTTCTATTGCTCGTAACCTTGCTAGACATGCTAGAAATGTTAAAAGTTTTTCAGTGTGGATGAAAGATGTTCCTCCTCACCTAAATGTTGTATTTCAAGCTAATTTGGCTCTGATTTAATTGGAATCATGGCTTCTTTCTCAAAAAAAAAAAAGGTTAAACTACATGTTTTTTTAAGAATTTAATATTATTTGAGGGTTTAATTTGTTTACATTTTGAAAATATTAGGATTTAATTTGTTACACCACTAAATTATTAGATTTAAAAGGTAATTTTCCCTTAATAATATAAGGATCTCCAAATTACCAAAGGCCCCTGTTCTAGTGGTAACTTTGATTCATCCAAAGGATAAGCTTGACCTTTTTTACTAAAAAAAATACGAACCTTCAAATTTATGTTTGGAAATCTTTTACCGAACATAATTTGTAGGCTTACCTCTATCTGGAATTTGATTTTTTTTTTTTTTTTTAAATTGCTATAAACCTAAATTTAGAAGAATCTTTGACAGTTTTGGAATTCGTCTTAAATGACTTTTGATGGGTGCTTTGTTTTTCCTTTTAACTTGTAGGGGATTGTGTCTTCTGGTTTGGTGGTGGCTCTAATTGTTTGGTGTATACAAGAAAGAGGTCCATTGTTTGTCTGAATCTTCAATCCTATTTTCTCTCTTAATCGTAGCACTTGCAGGATCTTTAGTATTGGAGGAAGAGCTGCACCTAGGAAGGTAAATATTTTCCAACAAATTCTTAAACATAATACTAGTCCTCCCACTTCCAAACCAAGCACTCCCTCGGTCCCTTTCCCTCTCCCTTGAATTTTTGATTTATAGCAAGTACTCTAAATACTACAATGGTCACCCATGGCATAACAATTAACAAATGTTAATCAAATAATTCCTAGTTTGAATTGTCTTTGGCATTCAATTTCAATCTATTATGTTCACAGATATATGTGGATTTTCACTAAATTTCTTATGAGTATAAAAGGAGAATCTAGCCTTTTGCCTTTGTTTGGCAAAATATTTGGCAATATGCCCCTGTTTGCAAACTATATAGGGGCGTGCCCCTGTTTCGGTACTCGATGACACTAAAATCGAGTTACTTAAAGAACTCGGTTACCTTCAAATCGAGTTATGCCCGATCAAACTAAAAAAAAAAAAAAAATTGCATAGAACTCGATTTTAGGGAGATTGAGTTCCAAAACACCGCTATAGGACTTTAAAACGTTATTATAGGGCTAAAAAACACCACCATAGGGCTCCCTCAACTTGCCATGGCACAATCACACTTAGAAAAAAAAAATTTGCAGGAAAACGCCGCTATATGGCTTTAAAACGTCACTATAGGGCTTAAAACGCCACTATAGGGCTCCTTGAACCTAGTATGAGGTAATCACACTTATTTAAAAAAAATTGCAGAAAAATGCCGTTATAGGGTTTAAAAACGCCATTATAGGGCTCCCTAAACCTTGTATGGGACAATTACACTAAAAAAAATTTTGCATGGAACTCGATTTCCAAGAACTCGAGTTCCATGCTTTTTTTTTCTTTTTTTCTTTTTTTTTAAGTTTGATCAGGCATAACTCGATTTTCTACAAAGCGAGTATTTAATTGAAACTCGATTTTAAGGTAATCGAGTATCGAAACAGGGGCACGCCCCTATATAGTTTGGAAACAGGGGCATATTGCTAAATTTTTTTAAAAAAAGGGGTAAAATGCCAGAATCTCCTAGTATAAAAGAGGTATAAGTTACCCCCAGTTTTTTTTTTTTTTTTTTTTTTTGAGAAACAAGTTATCCCTAGTTAATAATTGGTTAACCTGAAAATTAAAGAGCATCCTATAAAGTTTATCTAGATTAAAGTTACTAATTCGAATTTTTTTCACATTCAATGTCATTCCAAGAAGATTCTCAAAAAAAAAAAAAAAAAAAAAAAAAAAAGATAAATCAATCCAATAAGATAAGTCACGAATTGTGTGGAATTCCACTAAATTTTCTTATGAGTATAAAAAGAGTAATTATTGATTACACCTTAGCCAGCAATGTTATCCTGACAAGATGAAGAGTAACCATTCCTCTCTCTCTCTCTCTCTCTCAAACTTCCAAATATAGCATAAAGTATTTGAAAGTAAAAAATGGAAATATTTTAAATATAAGGCAATAAAATCGATTTGACCCCATACTTCATTAACTAAATTATTTCAACCCAAGTGGGGGAGTAAATCTCTTCGGCTAAAAGGATCAGTGGTCTCTTTTCATAAATGTTGATTGTCAAATTTGTTATATTATTGTAGATTATGTAAAAGCTTAATCTCTACTAAAAAAATTATAAATTATTTTATTTGCACTTTTATGCTTTCAATTGACAGTATACTAGGAGCGGCTTTGATCGTGTGCGGGTTGTACATGGTGTTGTGGGGTAAAAGCAAGGAAATGAAGATTATAAATCAACCAGAGCCATCAAAAAGTTCCCAAGAATCTCACTCTCAATTGAGTGAGACTGCTACCGCAACTGCAATAAATAATAACAACAGTGGCAACAATGGAAGCATTACAAGTAGGGGTGTGTAGCCAACTAGTTGATTAGCCAAAACTGACCTGATCTAACCCAAATCGCCAGGTTGGGTCAGTTTTTAGGGATTGGTGGGTTGAGTTAGATTGCCAAAACAATTTTTACGATGGGTCGGGTTGGGTGCAGGTCAATAAATTCACAAATCTGCTTAACTCGACTCAACCCACATATAGTTAATATTTTATTTACTCTATTATTTATCAACTGAGTTGGGATAGAACTATATAATATTCTACCAACTATAGAATAATAAAACTAGTTCATATTTATTTATTTTTTTCTCAACTCAATTGACATAGAACCATTTGATATCTTACTAACTAAATGAAATGTCATTTGGTTTGATAATTTGTGTATGGTGGATTGGTGGTGCTCTTACTTAGAATCTACAGATGGTAGGAGCAACTAATAAAATTATTTGATTTGATTATTTGTGCTGGTTTGAACTTTGAAGCCCTAATAAAATAGTTTGTATTGGCTTGGTGCTATACTCAGATTTATTAGGTTATAAATTTGCTCTTATTTATGTTGGTGCTATTCTAATGATCAATTTAAATAAAATGAAATAAAAAATTGTCCAAGCCAAGGATCCAACCCGATCCCAGTGAGTTGGGTTAAACCCAAGCCTGTGATGAGTTGTGTTGGGTTGGAATTTTTTCAACTCGACCATGGTGGGTTGGATTAAAAAAACCCTCAATCCAACTTATACACACCCCTAATTACAAATATTAGCCCCAAATAGCCCAACAACATTAAGCATAGCTATTGATGGAGATTTATCATAAATGAGATTTGAAGAAAATGAAATGAAATAGTAGTAGACACACAATGCAAAAGATGACTCCCACGTCATTTAGAGATCTAGAATTGAAATGGAGAAAGATAGATGCTACAAGTTAGTTTTTTCTTAAATTAATACTAGTGGCTGACCACTGCTCTGCTTTGCACCGAATTTTTTTATTTGTAAATATTAGTCTTTAGGCAACTATAGTATAATTTCTTTACATAAATCTTATAAGGGGTTGAATTTCTTTGCTTAATATAAGTTTACATTTAAACTAAATTAGATAACGATTAAGTTAAGGTTCTCCTTCTTTAGCAAGTATGCCTTCAATTAATTGTTTTTTTTCCCCCTATTAAGAGGTAAACACTGTAGGAATAAGAACTAGATTTGTAACCAAATTCAAAAAAGATATATACAAGAACTGATCTCCTCGGATTGTGCCGAGGACGATTTTCTTTAGATAAAACCAGTCTATCTTTACTTTCTTATCATCTAGATCCATTATAATTGTTATCCAACTCATTAAAGCCTAGTTTTCTAACCCACTCTCTACAAATTCATTGTATTGGACTCTTTGGACCTAGATCTTTTTATCTTTTGAGCTTAGGAAACAAATTGTGGCCTTACAGTAGTAAAATATAATTTCCATTTCAATAGATTGTCATTAACCAATCATTACATGATATTAAATATACCAAAAGTTCTACTTTATTAACCAAATTTTTTAATGATATTAAGTATACCAAAAGTTCTACCTTAGAAACTTTAGAAGATTACAATATCAATATAGCTATTGTATTTTTATTATTTATTAGAACAAATAACAAAGTAAATAAAGTGCTAAGTAAAAATATTAATCAAATAGAAAGATGAAATGTAAAGAACCAAGAAAATGAAACATTGAGCTAAAAAAAAATGAAACAATATATATATATATATATATAAATATATATCTCTCTCTCTCTTAAATCATATGGTGGGTCTCAATAAAAATATATAAAATAAGAGCAAAACTTAGGTACAGTACTTAGGTGCTACTCTTTAGGTTCCCCTTTTAAGATTTTGTTATGTGAATTTTTTTTCAAGGGATGGAAATATTTTTTTAGTTAAGTAGCCACATAACTGAATCTTAAGGGGGAAACTTAAGAAACAGCACATAAATTACTGTACTTAAATTTTGTCCATAAAATAATATGTAACCATTATTTGGGAAGTTATACTTGCACCCACAAAAATGGAATAATAAAATTGAAATCACATGGTAATTGAAATTTAACAAATTCAAAACCTATTAAAGATAAAAGAATAAAAATTGGCATTAATCTCAAAATAATATCAACCATTCTTAAAAAATAAAATAAATCAATCAATCTTTGGCCTCAAAATCATAAAATCTCTATATGAAGAAAGTAATTCATGAAAAAAATAAAAATAAAAAAATTCAGAAAATGAGATTAGAAATAAATCGCAAATGAGAGAGAGAGAGAGAGAGAGGGAGGGGGGTACCTTTGATGGTGGAGATAATTAATAAATAAATATTTATATCACTTGTGAAGCAAAAAGATTTTGACGTCGTACCTTTATTGGAAATGTATATTAGAGTTAGTCCTCTATTATAACATAGTGCATGGAATTGTACGCAATTGCCTTTTAGTAAAATTGAAGTTGGGTATTAAAAATAAGGCAAAAAATATCATTTTAATTCCTATATTTTAGAGTCACTATTAATTTGGATATATTTTTATGATTGTCAGTTTGATTTCTGTTATTTCCAACTTATAATTAATTTAGTTCATACCGTCAACTCACTAATGAAAATTGATTATAAGTTGAAAATAACAAATTAACTGCTACCAAAATATAGAGACCAAATTAAAAAAAAAAAAAAAAAAAAAAAAAAAAAAAAAAAAAAAAAATAAAATTTGCCTCAAAAAAAAAAAAAAAATTTAATTTCCTAAAAGGATTAGTAATAGTAGGTGGTTGAATAAGGGGGATTGGAATTCATAAATCTGCAACCCAACAACAAAACTTTAGTTACAATTACAAAACAGGTTGAGACTTTGCTTAAGAGAGAAGGGAGGTTGGATTGTGGTGTATGGCTTAGGAGTTTTTCTTTCAATATTGGAATTTGTATCAATGATGTTTCGGAACTTTGGTGTGTATTACAATTTTCAAGGCATGAATTTGAGGCTTTTAAGTTCTAAAAGTCCCAATACATCTTTTAAATAATGGTTGATATGGTAATCTGCATCCTACTACTTGAAATCTAGTCCAATCTAGCCCTTTTCTTATGGAATAATGGTAGGGGAATTTGTTATACCTAAAATTAAAACATTCCTAGAGATAAAGCAATGTTATGCTGACTGCTGATGAACATGATGCCAATCTCGTGATTACAACTCTGCTCTGGCAAATTAGACTTCTTTATTTATTTTTTTCTTTTCTTTATTGTGTCATGTGTGATATATAACGTATTTTAGTTGTTGCAGTTTATTTGGGCTTCTAAAATGAGTATTTCTAGTATCATATAAATTGTCACAATTTTTACCACAATTATCTTACGTGTCAGACTGTAACTGGCTGCATGTCACTTTTACATAAAGACAACTTTTTTTTCTATTATTCATAGTCTATCATATGGATAATTATAGCACAAATTGTGCCATTTTATAAGGTCTTAGAATTTTTCTTTTAATATATATATATAGTCCATGTAGCATCCAGTGCGCTGGAGCTGGATAAAATACCTCATCACGTCATTATAGGATTAAAAATTACATTGCCAATCATTTTTTATGCATATTTTTCTATAGATGTAATGACAACTGACAGCACGTTGTGTGAACTGCTAATGGAAATAAATTACGAGAAATGTTACATCTATAACTATTTTCACAACAAATCGTAAGTGTTACTTGTTCTAATTTGATCTCATCACCTGAAATTACTTTATTTTTCCCACCAATAACAGCCAATAACACCTGCCACTTAAAATTTGTTATAAAAATATTTTAAACACAGCATTTCTCATAAAATATTGACATATACAAACAAGAACCTTAAACAAGCAAAGCTTCGCCACCCAAAAGAAAAATGATAGAATGTAATGAAATGGTGACGCCATCCGCACTTTCACATTAACCATGCCCGATTGCCTAGGTGAACGGTTTCAGATCAAAGATGTGTGCGAATTGAAAAGTTCCAATTTATAAAATTTCTATAGCTTCAATATTGATTAAGGAGCCCCATTAGCATCAAAAGTCAAAACTAAAATGGCAATTGTAAATGAACCAAATTCAGAGCCTAAACATGCTTTGAAGGTCCATACCCAGCATATTGGCTCTAACAGAACAATAGAGCATTTCTATGATCATGATTCATAAAGCCTGCACCATTATTTCCATCATGAAATCTAAAAGATGTATTTTTCTGTTGTTTTTTCCTGTAAGTATCAAGTACAGTCCTCTAACCATTTTTTTTATAGGTAGACATTTTATGCATTTTATTTAAATATACAGCAACAGACATACTACTTTCTTTTTTCTTTTAACAAAGTATAGAAATTGTATTAATAATGATAAAGGGAAAGAGACAAGTAAACGGGGTGTGGGTGAAGAGTGGTGTTTCAGGTCTGAGGTGGAGTTAACAGATGTGAAGGAGCTTCTATCATGGCTGATTGCAGAAGGAAAACCACTTGAGTTATTTGCTTAAATGGCTTGGATGGTGTGGACTCAAAGAAACAAAGTACGTGTCACCCAACAAGCTGTTCCGCTCCATCAATTGGCAGAACAAGCGAAGCAAAAACTGACTCAGTTTAGAGCTGATCGGCAGAATTATGAAGTGCAGGTCACGGACAGCAATATTGGAGGCTCTAGATGGTCATGTCCGCAAGGTGGTTTGGTGAAAATAAATTTTGACGGAGCTGTTTTCAGTGAATCAAATCAGTCCTTAGTTGGAGTGGTAATCAGGGACAATAACGGAGCTGTGCTGGCTTCCTGTTCAGAAAAACTTCACCAAGCATACAAACCTGACGAGGTTGAGGCACTGGCTGCTCTGAAGGCAGTCACTCTTGCGTGTGATTTGGGCTTTCGAAAAGCGATCTTGCGTGTGATTTGGGCTTTCGAAAAGCGATTCTTGAAGGTGATTCTCTTGGTCTAATCAAAGCATTGAAATCAACAGAGGATTGCCTTTCTCCAACAGGTCTGCTGGTAGGCGATGTGAAACTGGTTGCTAGTAGTTTTGAACAATTGGTGTTTTCTCATGTTAAAAGAAACGGCAATAAGGTTGCTCATGGTCTGGCGAAAAATGCTTTACGCATACCAAATTTACAAGTATAGATGGAAGATGTCCCATCGCAAATTACTTTGATTTTAGATTTGGATATAATTGTTTCAAGTTAAATAAAATAAGTCAGTTTCTTTCTCAAAAAAAAAAAAAAAAAAAAAAACCTATTTATATGAATATAAATCATATAAAAATTTCTCACATGAAACACATTATCTCAAAGTAGAAATTTTGGTAACATCTGTCAACATAACCTCCAAATTCATTCACTGTAAGCCTATTTCAAATTAACGAACCCAAGTCCATTCAATGGCAACATTGTTTCTTAATGTAAACTGATTTTGTTCATAAAAAGAGGTTCCATGACCTCTTTTTTGCCGTCTCCCATGGCAACTTTTTTTTTTTGTTGTTGTTGTCTTTGGCAAGTTGCCATAGCCACCACTATTAAAAAGACTGCTTGTCAACTTAAACACTTTCCTTTTATTGCATATGCATATTATCCAGAGAAGTGCTGTCAAGTTAGTTAGAAGCAATTTCAGATTTCAGACAATACTCAAACATAAGTAGATTGCAACCCAAAAAAAAAAAAAAGGTGTATTACAAAAATGACTGGTTAGAAGCTTAACATACTTTCTCAAAATGAATGTGAGTTACCAACAGATGTGATAAAAAGAAACTGTAAAAAGTTCTAAAGCACCACCATATAGCAAAAAGATCTTATACAAATACTATGTTCTATACAGCAAGTATAGAGATAAATACAAGATAGCTACCTGTTTAACCATTTATTGCTGCTGAACACCTCAAGTCATTCTTCCTCCTTGCAAACGGCAGACAATATATAAAAAACATACTCGCAAATGTTTACATTTGATTCTCACCGGTAATTAACCATTCTCAGTTACTCCAGACTGTTTGTTTTACCCAAGAATTCGAGACCCTCATTCCGGCATTTCATAATCCTATGAAACACTTCCCTCACTTGGCGCTCCAACGGATCCAATCCATTTTTAAAAGCTTCACAAATTAGTGACAACTGCTGCACCTCCTGCTCAACTTCCATTTTCTGTTCCTCTGCCAATGGAAACTGAACTGCTTCTACCAAGTCAGTCATGTGGCGTGCACATCTCTCAACCTGATAAATCTCCTTCAATAACCCATTAGAGTTCCGGCGCTCTCGCTTCTTAGATTCCTCTATGATGCGCTCATAAAGCAAGTGCAGTGAAGTGCCCCAAGAGAATTGCCGTGGGAATGAAAAATGAATATTGAGACTCCGATCTTGACATGGAATTGCAGCAACAAGAACCCACAAAACGAACATAAGAACAGAGCTGATGGTAAAAACAGGGACTACAAGCCCACTAGTAGCCACAATCTCATTCCCACGAGGCGGGATCAAGTTGTTTGCAATTGACTGCAGTTGCTTAGCTGCAGACCAAGTACGAGACACACTCCATGAATGAGAACGAGAATGCCCCCCTGAGGACCCCCCTGAGGACTGATGATGATGCTTAGTGTTATAACGCCCAAATGACCTGTTCCTGTGCGAAAACACTGACCCAGAGTCTTTCTCATCAAGCATTGTAAGTGCCAGATCCATCAAAGCCTTTCTTGCTCGACGAAACTGGCCTTCACCCAATGCCCTCTGGCCAGATTCCAAAGAACACAAAATAATCTCCAAATGCTTCTGCCACAGTCGAATCTTCTCAATCCCATCACGAGTTGCATTACAGATATCAAGTGCCTTCACACTCCTTTCAAAGAATTCAGCAACCGATCGGTCCAAAGGTGGTTTAGAGACTGATGCTTTGTTGTTCAGTAGAATAACCCTGAATTCCTCCTGGCAGCTAACAAACACATCCAAAAGCTTCCTAATCCACACAATTGAGAGCAACTCATCAGCACTAACAGCTGACAAGCCATGGAAACGGTCTGTAACTTGTTTTTGGAACAATTCAAGCTCTGATTCCAGGGCACTAGACTCATGATTAACATCAATGGAATTAACCTGTTCTCGCCTTAGACTCCAAATTGAACGGCCAAATGGCGCCGAAGGCGATGAAGAACCTTGATTATCAGTAGAGGGCATAGTCACAAGATTCAAAAGATACCACCCTCAGGATACCCAAGAGCACACAATACACAAAATCAACAGAACCTCATCTGCAATTCAGCAAATCCCAACAACTCAGTACCAACAAATCCACCAAATCAACAAAAACCTATCTGCAATTCAGCTATACTCATCAAACTCAAAACAACAAAAATTCACAAAATCAAAAGAACCCCATTTGTAATTCAGTTTCATTTACGAATCCACACCCAATATCCACAAAATTTTCAAACCCACCTAAACAATTTATATAGGTTCAAAAGCTGAAATGCAGAAACTTTTTACAACCCAAATCTATAAATCTCAAAATAATTAAATAAAAATAATAATAAAAAAAACCCAACAAAACGTAAAAGCAGTTATATCAAACCCAGATCCTAAAATCCCAAAAATCTCAATACCCAGATATGCAAATCCAAAACCCACAATTCCTAACACCCAGATCCACAAAAATTCTCAAAACCCAGATAAAGATTGGAAGCCAACAGTAAAAATAGAGCATTAAAAAAAAAACAACAAAAGATAGTACCTTTATACCTTACTTCATGTCAAAGTATTACAGTTCAGAATAAAACATAGATGTGCAGAGAATCAAACACATATAAAGAGCTTTTTAGAAGGAAGAGAAAGAAAAAAGAAAAGTCTAAATACTAAAATACATACAGCAGCAACTTGAACTTATACAGCCAACGTTGGATCTCCCAACCCAAGCGAAGGACATGAGCCCCTCGACTTGGTCGAACCCAGAGTCAAAAGACCAGAAATATTGGACTTAATCAAAACCCAAAAATAAATCAAAATATGAAATTAAAAAAATAATAATAATAATAAAACGAGTGCATTGACTTTTTGCCCTCCTAAGTGTTGATATTTGCAAATATTTCTAATATACCTTTGAATTCTTTTCGGTTCCTTATGTGGATCACACGTGTTTATTTCATTTATACCCCTAACTTGCTGCTTTCCTTTATTTAACGAAAGCTTTTTTAGTGGTCCCTCATCCTAATAACACTCTCCCTCCCCCCATTTTAAAATTCTTTATTTAATATTTGATTCTACCATTTGCACTTAATTTTGCAAGAATTCAATGTGTCCTAAAGAATGAAAGAGGTCACAAAAAGAAATGAGATGGTCGGTTAGTCCATCACATGTAGTTCTCTTCTTGTCTTTCTAAAAAAAACTAATTTTTTAGGTTATGCATGGTTTCAAAAATCGGAACGGTCAAAGAACCGAAATAGGGATCCATTCCTAGTCTTATCTACTTCTTGACCAGTTTTTTCGGTTTTGACCAGTTATTTACTGGTTTTCACCAAACTAGTTCTATGTAAGATTAATGGTTTTAAAAACTAGACCAGCCAGTTTGATCGGTTGAGCTAGGAACCGACCACTAGTCCGGTCCGGAAAAAACACTAAAAACCAGTCAAAAAATGGATAAAACTGGGAACCAAAGGCAAATCTAGTTTTGCCCCGATCCGATTTTTAAAGCCATGGTACAATTCTTGATTCAACTAGTTGAACCAGCTGACTCGATCCGTTTTTTAAACCGTGCATAAATGGTCTTATTCCCTAAAGTTGTCAATTTTGTTCCAATGGCTATTCCAATCAATGCATTGAAATGACATATTTCTGAACCCATTTGTTTCAACATACCATTTCAAGGTTATAACTTATAATTAATTTTAATACACACACACATATTATGTAGCACAAAATAAATATACCTATATTTTATAACTTTGTATAAACTCTGACTCTAACTCAATTACTCAAATGCAAATTCAACACAAAAACCTCAGCAATCGTCACACAATAACTCAAGGTTTAAACCCAAAACCCCAAACAGCCTAACCCCCCACACACAGATAAATAGTGAAATACCAAACCCTAACAAAACCATTTCAAGGTCAGCCAAAAAAAAAAAAAACCAAACCAAACCTAAACATAAACATAAACATAAATCAATAGCACATTAATCAACCCTCAAATCTTATTAGATTTAGTAGAAACTAGATTATGGAATTTACCTCCTAAAATCACAAGAAACCAACTCGCAATAAAGAGAATCAAATATGGAACTTCTCACAATAGCGAAATAGGTCTTCCTCAAGATGACAATCAAGGGCAAGCAACAATGGGTCTTCCTCACAAGGCTTTGTTGGAATGAAAGATAAAGAGAGAGTGTGTGAGATTGGATTTGAAAAGGGGAAAAGAAAGGCGGAGTTTAAGAGAAGTAAATGGGAGGAAAAAGGTCTTGGAATGCGTAATGAAATTTCTCAAAATTGACCAGAATGGATGGAACCAGCCAAAATGGTCTGAAATTTAGGCTAAGGTGGAAGGTGGTGTTTTCTTTTATTACAATAAATTTCAATTGTTTTGTCTTAAATGAAACATATTTAATAATTTTTGTATTTTATTGTTGTATCTTACAGGCTTACACTAATGACAGGTATGTTACCTTTTTGGAGTGAAATCACGAATTAAACTCACAATTTCACTATAAAATAATGAGTTCACCCCAATATTATGTCTACCATTAAACTACAAATCTTCCACAAATCAATTATCCACAGCCTAAAGCCAATGTAGCCTCATCAATAATTCCCAAAACCACAATGCTACCGATGGTCAAACACATACCCAAAACAACCACACCAGCCAATCAATTTTAACTCAATATAATTTCAAAGAAAAATGGGTTAAACGAAGGGATTTTCTTAGCCCAAATAAAACCAAAAGAGAAGAAAGATTATGTGGAGGCATTCAATATTGGGAGCAATCAAACTAGGAGTACCTTGGTGGAACTAATTAGACGTTAACGTTGATGAGATTCTCGAGCTCAATCTCGTTCATGTTTGATTGGGAGAACAGGGGCTTATTGAAGTGGCATGTGTCATGTTATTGTTTTTAAGTGTTTTTCTTTTTTCTTTTTTTTTTTCTTTTTTGGATAATTGGATAGTTATAACAATAGGAAAGAATTATTAGAATCTTGGATCCCCAAATAAATTAAAGCAAATTATGTCATTATTTGCTTAAAAATAATTGACACACATGGGAAATTGGGAATATTGACACTAATGTGGGGGTATATTGCAATACTTATTTCAAATTAGGAGTTAATCATCATATTTGACACATGGGAAATTGGGAATATTGCAAAATAGGTGATTATTAGGAATAGTGAAGTATGACCTGAATAAAATAAATTTAGAAGGAAAAAGAAAAAGGAAAATAATATCCAAGATTCTCCTACACGTTGGTTGGTTCGGTGGTTAGGAGTTTGTGACCCTGCCTGTCAGGCTTGGGTTCAAGTCCTCTCCATAGCCAATTGTTGGTGGGCATCCTTGGTGGGGTTGACCTCCCACACGGTTTGGTTAGAACGGCCAGAGCCTATGTCAGACCGGCGCCCTGTCCGGGGGTATAATATAGTCATAAATACCTCCTTTTTCTTTAACCCAAAAAAAAAAAAAAAAAAAAAAAAAAAAAAAAAAAAAAAAGATTCCTTTCAAGCATCAAATTAATTATACCATATTAGTACATCCTTCCTATTCATCGACCAACCATCATTATTGAATTGTCACGAAATCAACCAACATCACACCATTGCATGTCTACCACTTGCTCCCCATCTATTACCATACTCACTATGACCACCAATTCTGCTGTTGTTTAGGGTACATAGGCACACGATTATAAATTCATGTCTCTACATTACAGGGAGGAAAGGAAAGGAAAGAAAAGGAAACCAAATATTTTACCTTTGTTCCTACTTTCGAACATTAGCTTAAAAATACAAGTCGAGGGGCTACATTCCTCGGGAAGCATTTAAATAGTGTTAAGTAGGCACCAAAAGTAACCAGATGAATCAAAATCATATGCCGTTGAAATTCATAATTGATTGAGCATGAAACAAAAGGTACTAAAATTTTTAGTTCACAATGCAGTAAGCTCAGTTATTAGAATAGCACCATAATTGCAAATGAGTTTTACAACAACAGAATAGCATTAACAACAATTTCCTACCCTAATGACAGCAAAAGGAAAAGATACAAAGAACCACCAAGAGAAAAGGAGAAAAAGGATTGTCATTTCACTTCTCTGCTTTTTGATCCTTGCCACCCTTCAGTTTTTTGCATCCTCTTTTTTTAATTATTATTCACAAGCCAATTTGGTGTCAAAGCTGCTCAAGCAAATTGCAAAAGCCTGAAATGCAGATAAAGGATAACGATAATCCATGGTGAACATATCTTTACCAACTTTACCAAACTGTAGAATTATCTTATCGTGCTCTGGTGGGGCAGGCTGAGATGGTGTTGGTGCACCAGCAGCTGGCTGTGTAGCAGCAATCAGCTGAAAGTTTTTAACAGATGCTACTGTTACCCGCCCACGGAAGTTCAAGCACCAACACTGTAATTGTTCATGCCATCTAGGGGGCTTATTTTTCAGAACCAAGGGTCTAAGTTTGCCGTCCTCATCATCATATTGGGGTCCACCAATTTCAGAAAATCGTGCGCTGCTAAAATCAACAGAGTGATCAAGGGACTTTGAGAAGGAGATGCTACGGAATGAGTCCTCAAGAGAGCGAGGAAGAAGCTCCGGCTGGCCAGGGACACTGCCGCCTGCATCAAGTGCTGAGGCTGGGATAGAATGCATCATGCAGTGCATCCTTCGTGGGCCCCGCGTGCCTAACACATTTAGTTCGTATGTTACCTGGGCAATGTTGTAGCTGCCTGTTGGAACTTTTGGGGAAACTTTTTTGGAATAAAATCTGCGGCTTGAGCGCCCTGGAGGGGGGATGTGGGCAGAAGTGTATGGAGGCTGCGTATCATATATTATAAATTTTGTGCCAAGAAAGTTTGATCTGGAACATGAAGCCAAGTACTCGTGTTTTAGTAAATTAAAATTTGAAAGAAAAAGGGAAAAAAATGCTGAAAAAGAACCAATAAAAGCTTCTAGCAAATATACAAACCCTTTTTTCCTAGCTGGAATAACAAAGAAAACATAATGGCAACCATTTTAAATATATAACCTAAGGATCCTCAAATGAGGATATGTGCACAGGCACACAGAGGAACAGACACATGGGAGAAGGTCCCCAGAAAAAATATAATAATAATTGGGGGTTTGAATCCCACTAATTGTGTAACATGACAAGGTAGTAAGCTCAACTGTTCAGCATGTCATAAAGACTCCTACCACATATAAGAGGCACTCCATGGTGCTCTTTATAGTGGATCCTCTTTTGATTCATGAAGAGGGAATTACAGATATTCAATTTGAATGCCTCTTTTAAGCAAACCATGTCATTTCTCCAAAAAGGCTGGATGACATTTGCATTCTGAAGTAATTAGTCTTTTTTCCACTAAGAGTATTTTAGCATTTTACTACTTACTTTCCATTAACATTCCTCTAAATGGAAGAACATCAACAGCATCCTAAACTAGAAAATCTTCTTTGAAGAGTAAAATAGAAAGTTCTTCTAGAATGAATATTATTCTAAACGCTGGTCCCAAAAGTATGGAAAAGAACAATGTTAGTGAGACTACGCTGTTTGTATGTCTATGTAACCAGTATGGATACCAAGGGAGCTTTATCCATAATAAGTTAAAAAGGTTGTACCCAAAGCACAAGGCCCCCACTTGTGCGAGGTCTAGAAGAGGTGGCCTCATCCCCAATTATGGAGAGGCTGATTCCTAGACTCGAACCCTAGACACATTGCTTGGACAAGGGTGGTTGCAATCACACCAATGCCCAAACTCAATATAGAATAAGCCAAATGTATCAAAAATTTGGAAGAACATAATTTTGAACTTATGAAACACGTCCTACATTTTTTAGATAGTCCAGAATTAAGTACTGAATACACCTATTAGTATAGGAATATATTGAATGATACACCTATTGAATACACCTATTAGTCCAGAATTAAGTATAGGAATACACCTATTAGTATAGGAATACACCTATATATATCGGTAAATAACTTGTAAAAGGTTCAAGGACACATGTTATTGTCAATGTTACACTACTTAGTAACTTTTAACACAAAGTATATTGACAAATCCACCATTGGATTACATGGTCTCTCCATATACTCCACGCTTGCCAAATATCAAAATGATAAAAATTTAAGATCTACTCCATCTATAGAAATTTTCACTTTCAAATTTTTTATATTAAAAGAAAAAAAACACAAGTTTACACTTCCAATAGTAAATAGAATCCACTTAACATAAAACTTCATTTGTGTTTTAAGCATGGAGTGAAAGTAAACCGTCAATATACTTATATTACTAAAATTTATTGAGTGGCATAACGTTAAAACAGAGTTACACCACTAAATAGCTTTTAATATAATGAAAAAAAAAAAAAAAAAAAAAAAAATCTACTTATTAACATATCCTCACCATATCTATCCTCTATTTTATAAAATGACATATTAATAACTTGTAACAACCATATGGATGTTTCTTAGTGCACATTGTGTATGTTTATGAAGAGAAATGTAAATAGGTATTGAGCCTACCTCAGCTTGCCAATATAAGTGCTACTTGATCTAGATATGTTATCAGCATCCATAGAGATAACATATTCTGTGCATGTGGTTCTTCGAGTCCTCTTTGCCGAAAGAAGAAATTTTCCATTTTCAACCAGCAAAGCTGCAGGAGAAGAGAATAAGTAAATGTCCAATTTATTCAAGGAAAACAGTATATACAGACTGGTTCAAACCATTCAGGCAGGACAATACATAAAAAAATAAAATAAATAAATAAAATGGAATAGATTTTCATAAAGAATAAATAGAACAAGATTATAAAGAAAAAAAAATGTTAGTTAATCTTGAGTCTTGACTTAGGTCTACAGACTAACCAAAGAAGCATGATAAAAGGTAAAGTCAAACTCACTCTTCTCACAAATGGTGCGTGAAACTTGCTGGCCAAAACGCCATCACAAGTATTTTACGGACCATTTTAATACCTCACTCAACAGCTACAGCACATTTTACTTATTTTTATCCATTTGCTGATTTAATTCTCCCTCGCTGACCAAAGAGCATTTGACATGGAATTTTGCACTTGAATCAAACTCCAAAATTTCCATATATCTTGAAAATTAAGCTCTTTCATAGCCAAGGCAAGCTGAATTGACATCCTAAATACACCAAAACCCATGGAATCGGACTATGAAGACCTAAAGAAGCTTTTTATAGCCAACATAAGTATAAATTTGACAATGCTTGGACTACGTCAAATAAAGCGTAGCTGAATGGTAGGGCAAGTCTAGCTCTTTTCAGTTGCTTGTTACAATTAAAAAGCCCTCTAATCATAGGGAGGCTGAGAGTGCTCATGAAATGGAATAAATTATAAACATATACTTTCAGCATAATGTTTTCACAAACTAAATGAAAATGTGTCTTCTATGAGTATTAAAATAGACATAAGAAAGGTATCCCAAAAGAACCATCATATTGGGAAGTTACTAACTTATTTGCACTTAAACATCAGGCACCCTTTAATTCATGAATTTACAAAGCACTGGCCTTCAACAAAGCATATTAGTTATTTTTCTTCTTTGGCTACAACAAGCAACATTATTGAATTGCACCAGCCAGTGCAATAGTGAACTTTTCACAAGAAACCCAGTATGCATCATTCACATACACTACCAATACATTTTTTATGATCATAATAACAATAATTACAACTCTTCAAAGCAGAAAATTGGTATAAATACTTGTAGATTCATGTATGCATTCCAAAAATAAATACACTACCAAATTAATGAAAATACTTTAATTTAAAGACATTAAATGCCTTTTTGTTGCTGGATATCAATGAATAATATAGAACCACAAACTAAGAAATTCAAAGAGATTAAAAAGGCAACTTAACAATATGAAAGGATGCTTACCAGGACTAAGACACAGAAAAAGGTGGTATGTTAAATTAGATTTATCCCTTTTTATGAAGCACTGGATAGCTCCGTCACGTGGCCCTGGCTGAAAATTCAAACAATCAAAAACAGTCAGTGGCACCCTATAGGATGTCCAAATGTTTTAATGCAGACGCATTACCACTATAAATGAAACATATAGAAAATCCTGGCAACTTTAATTCCATTACCAATTTGAGTTAAGAAAAAAACTACTAATAAACGAATAATAGTATGCAATAAAACAAATGACACAACAGAACCAACCTGCTTCAGGGACACAGGGAAGGTAAGCTTCCCGCAGAACTCAGGACTCTTCACTATATCTTTGCACATCGTCCTCCAAGAACGGCAAACTGCTGCACATGCAACAACATGCTTACGAGAAGGCCACACACTCTCACTTTCTTCCAGCCTCCTAATTACATCAAATAGTAGCTCAGGAGGTAGGCTAGCCCATCGACTGTTCTGTATTATGATAGGCTGTTCTTGCAAATCATGTAATGAACCATGAGATTTGCCTCTGTGATGACCAGTTAGCCTGACTTCAAAACCCCGTCTAGATAAGCTCCCAAAACCATCCCTCACATCACGTACTATGCTACGGAACGACATTCTACAGGTGGATCACACTACCAGTAAAATCAAATATCTCACACGAAACTTTCTGATAAATTATATTCCACTTATTAAGTACATACAGCTGCCCATAAACAAAAAGTGCATCAGTTCCTGCCAAAAATGTCATCAACAAAAAAAAAGATAGCAAGAAAATAGAATAGGAAACAAAAGTAAAAAAGAAAAGAAAAAGAAAAAGGCAGCTTCACATGGACTACAAAGTATTCCAAATAGCCGAACCTTATTTGTTAACAACTTTTATAGGTTCTTAACTTCATGCTTTACCAAAAAGCTATAAGTCAGTTTCACTAAGCCAAGTAACATTCTATCTTAAGAGCTCATCAAAAACTCTTAACTTGCTTTCTAAAGATATAATAATACAAATTATACAGTGAAATACTTTCTGCAGTAAAGCATACAGTCCCTCTTAAGAAAAGGAAAATCTAAACAGAGACATAAAGCTGGCTGCGTTTGAGGAAAGTCGTTCATGGAAAACCATTAGGACAAGACAAACCCAAATCTAGAAATAGAAACTAAAGTAATTTCCTTTACTTTGTTAAATTAATTATGTCACAAACCCATACCAAAAAAATAAATAAAAACTAGATGAAAGATAAAAATTTTATCTATATAACAAAGTGAGAATTTATACCTGCTGATCACATAACAAAGCCTTTTTCTATTTTCTATATAATTTCTTAATTATTTTTAATTTAACCCAGTTTCCGCTAGATAAACACAAATTCACTAATTCCATTCCAAAATAAAATAAAAAGTACCCCCATCTCACTTCAACAAATTCCAAAATAAAATACTTGCCTTGTGCATCTACATATACCAAAAGTAAAAAAGTGTAAGAACACAAACCTGGTAAGGAAGCTAAGACCGATCAAAGCAGAGCTCAATAACTTAGTCAAAACCCATTAAAGATCTGCAAAGCACAACAACATGTAAATTTTTAAAAAAAAAAAAAACCAGAAATTTCCTCATAAAGAAAAGACTACTAGAAGAAGTTAAAGAACCAAGATTTTCTCTGGAATTTTTTTGAAAAAAAAAGGTAGATTTGAAGGTGAGTGGAAGAAAAAGAGAGATCTATACCTCAATGGCAAGTACCTCAACAAAGACACAAATCTTAAACTAAAATCACAAACTTTCTTTTGGTGTTTTTTTTTTAATTTTTATCTTCACTTCTACAGTTCTATCAGGTAATATAAGGTAACAACAACAACCAAAGCAGAAGGAGAAAAGTCGTCAAAGTCAGAATTGTAACAACAACCCTTTTTTTCTTCAGACCACTGTACCTCTCTTTAGGTCTCTCTCTCTCTCTCTCTCTCTCACATCCGGACTCCAAGTCTACATTAAATTTAGTTCACGGAAGCAGCAGAGAAAAAGGTACTAGAAAATTTAATAGTATTATTTATTTTTTTTTTTTTATGTTTAGGTAGTGATGTATATATAGTATGAAATATTAATAATCTTTCCTAAAGTGCCAAGTGTGTTACAACTCTTTCTTTTTTTTGTTTCTTTTTTTGGTGGTGATGTTTTATGAGTAGGATGTGTTATAAACTTACCAAAAGATTTATTAGACCAAAAGGGCTTTGACCTTTTCTGTCATATCTTACAATACAACGACGGAAGTTGCAGCGAAAGAGTTGAATTGTAACTTGTAAGATATTCACAGGCAGAAGAGAGAGAGAGATATATATAAAAATGAGTTGTCACTCACTTGTAACTTGTAAGATTGTGGAATATACTATATAGAGTCTAGACTATGCTGGGTTTTATTCCTCTACGCTAGCTCCTTCTATTTCTGGATACGTACTTAAGATTTTTCCACTTTAGACTGCCCAAATTCCTTCCTTTTCTTTTTCTTTTAATAAGGTTGTGTTTTTCAGTTTTTGTTTAGTTTCTCAACCAAAAAAAAAAAAAAAAGTTGTGTTTTTGTTTGGACATAAAATGTTTTAAAATACTTTCTATATTTTCGGGTATTTTCCCCAACTTAAAATGTTGGTCAGAAAAGAAATTATTTGACCAATAAAATGGGTTTTAGGAGAAGTATTTGCTATATAGTATTATGATTCTTTAGGGGGTTTTTTTTTTTTTTTTTTTTTTTTTTTGGGAAGACAGGCTACATAGTCCTATGAGGAAAGCAATTTGGAAGCCTCCCCCAGATGGGTGGGTTAAGTTGAATTTTGATGCAAGAGAAGAGAAAACTTCTTTAATTGTAGTGGGCATAGATAATAAAGGAGATTTGATTTTTGCTTGGGCTAAACAAGTTGGACCGAGGTGGGTGAAGTAAAGACAGCACTTTGTGACATAAGAAAAGCTATTAATAAAGGAATTTCTAAAATTATTGTGGAAGGGGATGTTTAGAATGTAATAGGTCCATTTGGGAAATGCAAGAATGAAGACTCATTGGAGTATTGCAAAGGTGGTTGCAGATATTTTAGATCTTGTTAAGTGTTTTGATGTGTTTTCTTTTTCTTTTATATACAGCGAGGGCAATGCTTCAGCCCATCTTTTAGCCCCATTAGGCTGCTTTTGTAAATTGGGTAAGGCCATTACCCATCTCTAATGTCCCTCTCCTGGTTGTTCGGGTTGTGGAAAGAGAGATGAATCCAGACCTTCCATTCTTTTGTACTTTGATGACTATCAATATAGTAATTATTTAGCAAAAAAATTTGTCAATAATGAAAAAAAATTATTGACATTTAACAAACAAAAAAAACAAAAAAAAACAAAACAAAAACTCTCTCTCTCTCTCTCACACACACAAGTACAAGCAACTCCTAAAATCATCTATGATTCTTTTAGCTCTCCAGGTTTTAAACATTGATGTTTTGCGCAATCGCAATGCAAAGCCAAAGTTATAAAACAGGGTCGCGATAGTCATCATTATGCCAATGTGAGCAATCCTATATTTATGTTATTGTTGTAGATAATGCTGTCAAAATCGAGATCCTATATACGTAGAATCATAGGAGATAGGTGGAATCGTGGAATCGTGGATCGTAAGATCCTACATTATTTGAGGAAAAAAAACACACACACACACACATTGGTATGTTAAATAATCACATAAATTATACATTCATTCATAATTTGCATCCATTTGATGTATTACTATACATCACTATATCCATTTGTAAGTATCATTTAAAAGAGGCCAAAAATCTCAAAACGTGACACTCTATTGGGATGTTATTTTTCATTTGGTCCAACTGACATTCTATCTCTCTACATTAGAAAAGCAAAACTTGATCTTTTAGGATATTATTTTTAATTTAGGTCCAACTGAACCTTATGTCAAGTTAAAGAAAATTACAAGAAATCAGGATCGTTTGCGATCATCAGAATTATACAATCCTACCAATCCTAAACAATTGCAAAGATCCTTGAAAGATTCGGATCGTTTTTTGCTTGGGCTGAACAAGTAGGACCGAGGTGGGTGAAGTAAAGGCAGCACTTCGTGCCATCAGAAAAGCTATTAAGAAAGGAATTTCTAAAATTATTGTGGAAGGGGATGTTTAGAATGTGATAGGTCCATTTGGGAAATGCAGGAATGAAGACTCATTGGAGTATTGCAAAGGTGATTGTAGATATTTTGGATCTTGTTAAGTGTTTTGATGCATTTTCTTTTTCTTTTATATACAAAGAGGGCAATGCTTCAGTCCATCTTTTAGCCCCACTGGGCCACTTTTGTAAATTGGGTAAGGCCATTACCCATCTCTAATGTCCCTCTCCTGGTTGTTTTGGTTGTGGAAAGAAAGATGATTCCAGACCTTCCATTCTTTTGTACTCTGATGACTATTAATAAAGTAATTATTTAACAAAAAAAATGTCAATAATGAAAAAAAATTATTGACATTTAACAAACAAAAATAAATAAAAACAAAAACTCTCCCTCTCTCTCTCTCTCTCTCTCACACACACACACACACACACACACAAGTACAAGCAACTCCTAAAATCATCTATGATTCTTTTGGCTCTCCAGGTTTTAAACATTGATGCTTTGCGCAATCACGACGCAAAGCCAAAGTTATAAAATAAGGTCGTGATGGTCATCATTATGTCAATGTGAGCAATCCTATATTTATGTTATTGTTGTAGATAATGCTATCAAAATTGAGATCCTATATACGTAGAATCGTAGGAGGTAGGTGAGATCGTGGATCATAAAATCCTACATTATTTGAGAAAAAAACACATTGGTATGTTAGATAATCACATAAATTATACATTCATTCATAATTTGCATCCATTTGATGTATTATTATACATCACTATATCCATTTGTAAGTATCATTTAAAAGAAGCAAAAAATCTCAAAATGTGACACTCTATTGAGATGTTATTTTTCATTTGATCCAACTAACACTCTATCTCTCTACGTTAGAAAAGCAAAACTTGATCTATTGGGATATTATTTTTCATTTAGGTCCAACTTAGCCTTATGTCAAGTTAAAGAAAATTACAAGAAATCAGAATCGTTTGGGATCATTAGAATTGTACAATCCTATCGATCCTGAACAATTCCAAAGATCCTTGAAAGATTCAAATCATTTTGGGTAGGTAAGATTGTAAAATCGTAGGATTTAGATTGGGATTTTGACAACTATGGTTGTAGACATCCTATTTTGTTCTATTCTATACCCAAGGACCTCAGCCCCAGTGACAAAGAATCCAATTGCTATTAAAATAATTAACATCGTGTGTGAAATCCAATGGTCCAAAAAGCTCAATTCATGACCTAAAAAGAACCCAAGTTTTAGTCCAAAATTCAATTGCTAGCCTAATCCATAAAAACAGCCAGATCGATGTGTGCACCAATTTTTCGGCATATGTCAATCTAGGATAGCAAACCTCATTTCACTTAATTTCCATCTTGTTGAGATTTTTGGTCAATCAAACTAATCAATTGACTGGCTCTCAAAGCTAAGGCAGGGACTAGCTCATATGCTTGGAAAAGCATTCTCAAGGGGCGGGATGTGGTAAGTAAAGGATTGCAATGGAGAGTGGGTAACGGCTCGGAGATCCGTATCTACCAGGACAATTGGCTCCCTAACCCACACCTTAAACAAGTACTGTCTCCCCCAAATTTTCTCGACAATGATGCTAGGGTATCAGTTCTGATTAATGGTAATAGAAGATGCTAGCTTCATGATGTGATTGACAATCTCTTCCTGCCTCACGAAGCTAGATTAATTAAATCTATTCCTCTCAGTTTGGTGGATTGCGATGATAAAATCTATTGGCCTTTGAATTTCAATGGCGAATATTCGGTCAAAATAAGGTATAGACTTCTTATGGATCAGGATGCTAGCGAAAACCCAAGTTCTTCGGACATATCCCAGTCTAAGCAAATCTGGAAAGCGGTCTGGAATTTGAAAGTTCCAAATAGAGTGAAAACCTTAATTTGGCGGGCAGGTCTGGATACTCTACCTACTCAGGCAAATCTGGTGAAAAGGATGGTGTTGTGCTATCCAGTCTGTCCCAACTATGGTCTGGGGCAGGAATCGGTCCTACATGCCCTTTGGTCTTGTTCGGCCTTATCTGAGGTTTGGGCAACCCACTTCGCGTGGCTAACCAAGCAAACCAGGTACTGTTCTAATTTCCGGGATATTATTCAAGCATGCCAATCTAGGAGCAGCCTCTTTGATTTGTTTGCAATCATCACTTCGCTTATATGGGCCCATCGAAACAGATTGCAAGTTGGCGAAACAATTGTTCCGTTGCAAAGAATCAATTCCCTAGCCCGTGACACTCTCCAGGAATTCTAGGAAGCTAATCCTTTCCCCTGTGGCCCCTCCTCCCCTCCCATCCCTATCAAATGGTCTCTGCCTCCTGAAAACTGGGTGAAAATCAACTTCGATGGGGCTTTATTTAAGGAGGATGGCCCTGCTGGATTGGGAGTCATTATTAGAAACGACCTTGGTCTAGCAATGGCTACCTCATCACAAATCATTCCACTGCCTACCTCGGTAGAGATGGTGGAAGTGCTGGCAGCCCGCAATGCCATCTGTTTAGCTAGGGAGCTTCAGTTTGCCAAAGTGATAGTTGAAGGTGACTCAGAACTGGTGATTAAGTCCCTGAATAGCACAAGCTACTCCTCTACCAACTTTGGCCATATCGTTAGGGACATCAAAATTGCTTCCTCAGCTTTTAGTGAAGTGATTTTTTGTCACACCCGCAGACAAGGGAACAAAGTAGCCCATAAGATTGCTAGACGAGCTTGTAATTTTCCCTCTTTTAATGTCTGGATGGAGGATGTTCCTCTAGAAATTGCTCCTGTGTATATTTCTGAATTGGTTTAATGAATCTTCCTCCCCCTTCGTCTTCTTGGGGCGGATTCTCAAAAAAAAAAAAAACTCACTCCACACTTCACTTCTCTATAAACCCTTCTAAACAAGTAAAAAAAAGCACTCATTGAGGAGACTCATATCCTTCCAAGCTAGTGACCAACAAGGGGGATTGGCCAATTCATCCTCATGCACAATTAGTCACATTCTCTCCCTACAATCGCATTCAAGTTTGCCCCCTTTGAACCGAAAGTTTTATGCAACTTGTACTAATTTACGATTATCTTAACTGCTGGGCTTGTATCTTTTGTTGATATTTTTCTGTTGAACCTATGAACATCTTTTATCGCTAGACTCATAGGAGTATTATTTCTCTTCCTTCCAATTTGAAGTTGCTTTAATTCACTGTTACTTGCCACTAGATGCGAGTTCCATTGTTGTTCTTTTACTGCTGACGTGGATTGCAATACCAGTAGTTCATTATTAAAAGCATGCTATTTTATAGGCCAAAATTGGGTTTTACCGTTTTAGCCAAACTTTTCACCAAAATATCTCTGTTTGAAACTATTTAGAAATTTGTCCTTATTTTGAAACTCGATTTGGCGAAAATTGAGTTATTTGAAAAAACCTGCATGGAACTCAAGTTCCATCAAGGGTTTTTTTTTTTTTTTTAGTTTGATTGCCTATAACTTAGTTTTCGCCAAATCAAGTTTTTCATTGAAACTCAATTTTCGCCAAATTAAGTTTTTTATTGAAACTCGATTTTCTAAAAATCGAGTTTAAAATAGGGACATATCCCTAAATAGTTTTAAACAGAAAGCATTTTACTGAAAAATTTAACTGAAAGGAATATATCCCCACTTTGCCCTTAATTCACGATTTGATCCTACGATGTACGATCCCACCTACCTTCAACGATCTTACATAAGATCTCGATTTTAACAACCTTGGTCATGACTCATGAGCTGCTTCATGTTGTATTCTTCCATGGTTGAAAAAAAAATAAAAAAGGTATGCACACAAGTTTGCTTATCTTTTATTTTTTGGTAATATATAAAAATTTGATTACAGTAAGGTCCAACTAATAAGAATGCTAGAAATATGTAAATTATATTATTCACTTGGAGCCATTTATCGGCAAGATGCAAATATCAGGTCTTCTGCGATCCCACCTACCTTCAACAATCCTACGTAGGATCTCAATTTTGACAACCTTGGTCATGACTCATGAGTTGCTTCATGTTGTGTTCTTCCATGGTTGAAAAAAAAAAAAATCTGCACACAAGTTTGCTTATCTTTTATTTTTTTGGTAATATATAAAAAATTGATTACAGTAAGGTCCAACTAATAAGAATGCTAGAAATATGTAAATTTATTCCCTTGGAGCCATTTATCGGCGAGATTCAAATATTATGTTTTCTCCACAGCTTGTTTGCTTTTTGTTAATGTATTAATCATAATTATCAACAGAATTGAATAATTTATATATATATATATATATGTGTGTGTGTGTGTGTGTGTGTGTGTGTGTGTGTGCACTAATTGAATCATGAAGTGGATACCTTACCCTCTATTTTGATGCTCAATTATTGTTTGAGCGATAGCTCAATAGGATTAAAAAATTATTAAATAAGCTATATGATCACCAAAGCCACGAATAATTTAATCTTTTCTTTTTTGTTAAGTAATTTGAAGAAGCAAGAGAATGAAGTATATTCATTAAGCATGACTGCAAACTCACCCTTGAAAAGAAAATAATAATAAATATAAAAGAACTCTTCTTTTTGACCTAATTATAGATTCAATAATATGATGGTTCATAAGACAGTTGTGATCTGTAAATTACTAAATTATAGTAAAAAGTGGAGATTCTAGTGTAGGATCTGTTTTCATCTTGGTCAAAATTGTAAGGTTGAACTTGAACCCATTATGGCTTCTTCATCTAATATTGATTTCATTTAGAAAATATTATTTTTTTATTTATTCATGGAGAGAAAATAATAACTAAAATTAACAACTTAACTTTTAATAGTGCAAATAAAGCAAAAGAGTGTGATATATAATTATATATATTGTAAAGTCGGACTCCTCCCTTTTTGGCTTTTGGCTTGACTTTGACGACGCCCACACAGGCTAGCTGCTCACCTTGCTTGCTCTCGAAGCTTCCCAGAACCTAAGAAGCCCTTGTCTATAATTTTTTAATGTTTTTTTTTTCCCCTAAGCAAAAGCAGAACAAACGGAACGAGTAACTAAAACTAAAAAAAAAAAAAATAAACAAGGTAATGGGTGTATAAAACTAAAAAATAATAGGCGAAAAACACATTTTGATCCCTACATTTTTAGCCGATTTCCGTTTTAGTCCCTAAATTTTTTTTTTAATGCTTTTAGTCCCTCACCTGAAAAACGCTTCCATTTTAGTCCCTGCCGTTACATCAGAAACGGATATTGCAGACGTGACAAACGGCAAAGTTAAATAATAATAAACTAATGTCCACGTGGCCTAAATTAATAATAAAAAATATTTTTTAATGCCACGTCAGCATCTAAATTAAAAAAATTAATTTATTAATTTTAACTAAATAAAAAAAATTAAAAACTAAATTAAAAACTAAAAATCTTATGAATTGAGATCTAAGTGTGTCTTGAACAAGAACAACAAGAACACAAACCCAGATCCAAGAACACAAACCCAGAAATTATTTAAAAAAAAAAAAAAACTAACCAAAGCCAGAAATCAGAGAAAGCCAAAGCAAAGAATGGAAACTCAAACTCAAAACCAAGTTGTGGGTTTGTGGCTCCTCCCTCATCGCCCTGCTCAACACCATCAACGGCGACGGCGACTTCTCCGTCTGTGTCGCGGCGTTGTTGTTGTTGTTGTTAGTGAGGTTCGGCTTCTCCGGCGTCGACTGTTGCGGAGAGAACTGAGTGTACTTGTCGACGGCGACGACGGCTTTGGAGTAGTCCAGCGGCGGCTTCTTCGGCGAGGCCTCCGGAGAGTGGTACGGAGGCGTCTCGGGAGGGTCGCCGAGTTCAGATCGGAGTGGCGAGTGGAATCGGAGGGGCGAGTGAGGCGAGTCATGTTCTTCTTCATGTTCGACGAAGACTTCTTCATGTTCTTCTGGTTTAGTATAAATGGAAGGAGATAATAATAGATATGGGCATTGGAGTATTTAGAGAGAAAGCTTGTGGGTTTTCTCTTCCATGGATCTGAGCAAAAATTGAGTTGAGGTTCATTTCATTGAAAACAAAGAATAAGAGAAAGGATTGATTTGCTTTTGAATATTAAAAATAAAAAAAAATAAATAAAAAACAAAAACACCGTGGGTGTGAAACAAAACAAATGAAAAAGGTCGAGTTTTTGAGGATGACCGACGAGGAATGTGGCTCTCTGCAAATATGGGTTTGAATTTAATTTTTTGAGTTTTAAATTTGCCGTGTTTGTGTTTTGTTGATCTTGTTTTTGCTGGGTTTTAAATTTGTTGTTCTTGCTGGGTTTAGTTTGTTCTTGCTGGGTTTAGTTTTTTCTGGGTTTTGTTGTTCTTGCTGGGTTTAGTTTTAAATTTGTTTTTGATTTTTTTTTTGATGAGATTTTTTAATTTTTTTTATTTAGTTAGAATTAATAAATTAATTTTTTTATTTAGTTAAAATTAATAAATTAATTTTTTTAATTTAGATGCTGACGTGGCATTAAAAAATATTTTTTATTATTAATTTAGGCCACGTGGACATTAGTTTATTATTATTTAACTTTGCCGTTTGCCACGTCTGCAATATCCGTTTCTGATGTAACGGCAGGGACTAAAATGGAAGCGTTTTTCAGAAGAAGGACTAAAAGCGGTAAAAAAAAAACTTAGGGACTAAAACGAAAATCGGCTAAAAATGTAAGGGCCAAAATGTGTTTTTCGCCAAAATAATATTACATGACAGTTACTCACATGCATACATAACTTAAGTACATGAATCACATACACATATAAGAGTAACATTACGTATGAATATACCAATATATATATATATATATATATATATGTTATTAAATTAAATAGATAATTTAATTTTAAGTCATTGCTTATCAAAACAAACACTTAGATCTCTCTCTCTCTCTCACGCACGCACGCATGCATGCTGTTAAACTGATCAATCTAGAGACAATTCCTTTTAAAATTTTACCTAGTGGCTAGTGATGATGTAAAGAATTGGGGAGTTGCAAGTTTCGGTAGACCCACAAAGATAAATCATACATACATAGTTTGGAGTGACATCATAGCTTGGAGTGGTATTGGTGTGATGTCGCCGATCAATCCTCCTCTAATGCTCAAGTTAGTACTTTAATGTAGAAAATAGTATTTATGTTATGGTTTTTCTCATACCTTCACTTTAATATAGAAAATAGTATATATGAGTTTTTTTGGTTAAAATTTGCGATTTTATTTGATTTAAACAAGTTATTAGACTTTTTTTTTTTTTTAACACAAAATCATTGGAATACTTAATTGAGTCCGATAAAATTACATGTCCATGAGTTTTTTTCCCCCTCTTCTCTTTCTCCTTCAAAATTTGGGGTATATACTTGGCACTTCACTTTCATATTTGCAATTTTTTTCTATGCTATGATAATGTATTAAATGAAAATATTATTATTTATTATTTTGTTATTATTGTTATGAGTCTAGCTTCTTATTATTGTTATGAGTCTAAGAAGCTAGAATGTCATTTTCATATTTGTAAATTTCTTTTTCTATGCTATGAATAATGTATTAAAATGAAAATATAATTATTTTTATTTTGTTATTATTGTTATAAGTCTAAGAAGTAAGAATACCAATAAAAAATATAAACAAAAATTTATTAGAATAAAAAACAAAAACAAAAAACAAAAAGAGATAGTAAATGTTGATGATGAAAAAAATGTCAATGAAAACATTGACCAAGATTTTTTTTTTTAGGGGAAAGGCTTAGATGGAGTTTATTAGGTGAGATGATGAAAGAAAATTATTATTTTGGTTCATAAATCATGTGTTATCACTTATGAGTTTAATCAATTTGAATGTGTATGTTATAAATACATGTTAATTTGATTTATTTAGTTAGATTTGTTAAATATTATTACATAAGTAATAATTAAATTGGTCATTAGTTGAATATATTTTGAATTTATAATGAATATACCTTTTATATATGTATATCTATAATTTTTTAATAATTTTATTAGGTGTTTGTATATCTTTTGATACACGATACGATATTATACACGATATAGAAAAATAAAAAATCGATTCACGATTCACGTTTTGACTACTATGATCTCATGATTCTCATCATTTCTCTACATTTATGGGTGAATATCTCAAGTTTCGTAACTATGTTTAGGAATGATGTACTCATTATGCACAAATATTGCTCGCTTGCATCAAAGATCCCACATTACCAAATGGGGATTGGGTCATCCAAATCTTATAATTTCTTCTTTGAATCCCTTTCATCCAGAAAAATTTGCCAGATAGCATGATTTTAGAAAAAAAATTATGAAAGCAACACACTGATGAAACTATTTTGTAAGTTAAACTGTTTTTGAAACTTGAGTTTGACAAACTCGAGTTCTATTCAATATTGCTGCATAGTACTTGGAACTCGAGTTCTAGCTTAAACTTGAGTTCCAAAAACAGTCTTAACTTATAAAATAATTTTAAACGCGTGCTATGCACCAAAATTTTTTCTAAAAAGCTACTATTCCCACAAATTTTGCCCCTTCCATCCCTTGTGCATTTTTGCTTTGGACGAGAGGGACGACCTAGCTGATAGACATCTCTTTTTGTGATTATATTATCCTATAAACTTGACATATAAAGTATGAACGTCGCTTTTTTAAAAATAAAATAAAAATTCAAATCTCCTAAATATAATTTACCATTTAATAAAGTGGGACTTCATAGCTGATAGTATTAATTATTTTATTGTACAGTTTTTTATTTCTAGAAAATGTTCAAGTCATAAAAATTTTTACAAAATTTTTAACAAACTATTAAGGTGATGAGCAATTATCAGTAAATGAAAATTTGATATAAACAATAAACCAAAAAAATCAATAAAATATTATTACGATAATAATTTGTAAAAATATTATTAAATAATTTGCCCTTGTAGCATTATTATTTGTTTTTAAACACAATTTTACTATGCACTTAAACTATTAATAATTGACAATTTGACACATATATACAACTTGACTTTCTATAGATTAGAAAAAGACACATAGATAGAGTGAGTAGTGAAGGAGTGGCACTTTCCACGCTTTCTCAACGTGATTTGTTATCCAAATCGTAGGGTCAAATTAATTTATTGAAGACTTTTTGGGAGGTGGTGGGTCCTCTTTCTCTAGCCAGCTCTTTTTGTTGTTTTGGGTTTCGGGACTGAGGTTGAGGTTGAGGTTGAGGTGTTGACTTGTGCCACCCCAACGACCCCTGTTGGTGGCCACCGGCAGATCAGGTGGGGAAAATTATGGCTGTGCCCATTCACCCACGATGGTCTCATCATTAATCAATGCATTTTTCTAAGTTGGTTTTAGAAAAAATCCAAGCTTCACAACAGTCAGACTTGTTAAAATTGGACACAACCCTACAACTCAAAGAAAAATATGCAATTCTAACCCAAAATTTTTAACCAATAGTAAATACAGGTTGATCGATTACCCAACTCGTTTTTCTTTTTTCTCTAGTTCAAATGACTCATGACCCAAATTTTATTATTATTATTTTATGGGATATGTAGGGCTAAGTGTAAAAGGTGTGGGAAATTTTATATAGCAAATAATAATTCTCTTGAAGTTTTATTTATTATTTATTATTTAGTTATCTTTTTAGGTAATATAACTTTTTTTTAGGATAAGGATACAACTTTATTATTATTTTACATGCAACAAGAACATATGCACTTGAGAAAGTTGATAACTTGACATGGTCCACAACATTTATTTTATTTTTGTTCTTTTATAGTAATGATATCATCAGTGAACTTTGAATTGTATAAACTTAAGAATATATGTATTATGTAACTTTTATTTTTGAGTAATGTGAACGCCCTCAAGTGGACCGCTGAGAATTGGGTTTCCCCTGAGTTTTTCCACATTGGATCCTGTTTGGATGATGAGTAATTGATATCTCATCACTCATCACTCAAAACTCATTGCCCTATAACTCATTTTTTATCACTTGAAAATCCCTAACTTATACCCCAGCTTTGTTTGGCCCTTAAACTCAGTTGAGTTTTCATTCTAAAAACTCAAAAATCTCAACTTTTTGTGGGACCCACGGACTGACTTGGTGCAGTGGAAACAAAACATCAAACCCAACACCCAACTAAAAAAACCCATCACCGTGCAAATCACAAAACATCAAACCAATCCACCATAGCATATCCGGCCATTCACACCACCAACACCTTCCACAACAAATTACACTATAAAGCTTAGAAAGAACTAAAAGATGGAAAAAAAGAGAAGAGAAAAGATCGTGAAGAGTGAAGAAAGAAAGAAAGAAAAAGAAGAGAACCCAAGCCAAGAAACCTAGTGAAAAAGAAAAGGAAAAAAGAAAAAGAAAAAGAAACCAAAACTAGAAACCCAATGTGAAAAGAAAAAAAAAAATGAAGAAGAAGAAGACAACAACGAGGTGATGATGAAGGGCACAAAAAATCAAAGAACAAAGAAAAAAAGAAGAAGTCTGGTATGATGAGAGAGGAGAGAGGTGGGAAGTCAGGTGGGCATTGATTTGACAACACACAAAACATGCGGCCCATTAGTTGAGTGAAATTACAAAAGTGTCACCATAACTCTGTTTTCATAACTCAAAAACGCCATTTTTTTGTTTTCATTTTCACTAACTCATAACTCAATTTAGTGAGTTTTGGGTAATGAAAACTCATTCAAACAAGTGTAGCATGTGTGGGACCCACCAATTTTGAGTGATGAGTGATGAGTGATGGAAAACACAAAATCCAAACACCCCCTTAGCGACTGTTAAGTGTGTGAATGTGTTACTAGGGTGAAATGTGTGTGAATCTCTTTCCTTATTTTATTTTAAGGATTCACCACCAACCATTAGTTTTGTTTTAGGTGTGATTGGTCACATATTTATCTAATTTGTTTTAGTTACCTAACTAACTAAAAACCAATTCAAGGGCTCTTAAATTAATTAAGGTAAACCATAGTCTCGAACCGAAAATTCTTAGACTCAAAAGTTCAGTTACAACCTTATGGGTGAGGAAGGGGTCACCTTATGCGTTTAAAAGCAATATATATGCTCAAATTTATTCTCCAAGTTTCATTTTCATGCATAAACACAACAAACTAAAATGGTTAGTGTAGGGGGAGGGGATGTGTTAGCTTGAATGTAATCCATCAATTCAATTGAGGTGAATCATGGATATGTAAAAAAGCCTCATAAAAAATTATGCTATTAAAAGGAAATTGATTGAAAACAAAAGATAGAAAAATGCCATTTATTTACACTTGAAAAAAGAGTATTCTTTTTTAGAAAGAAAACTTCATATGAATTTTTGGGAAAGACTTTTTTTTAAAGAGAAGTGCCAAACTTTTGGGAGAAATGCTTAAAAAAAAGTGTTATCTCTTAAATTTTTATGAAAAGTGGTTTTGAGGGAAGAACATAAACAAAGAGCAGTGTTAAGAAAAAGGGATTTTTATACACATTAGAAAACCATATTCAAGATTAAAACAAAAAATATTTGAGAAAATAGTTTCCATGGTTTTATTAAAAAAATGTTTTCGGAGTGAAAATTCATGGTTTTTGTTCATCTTAAAATTAAAAAAAGAAAAAAAGAATAAAAAAAAAAAGACGAAGTTCAAACCCTATACTCTTACTCTGTAGAAGAGGGTTTTGAAAAAGGGTTTTGAGAATGACATTGATTGATGGTTTAAAAGATGCCCTATTGTAATTCCCATTTTTTAAGAGCAATGTTGGTGTCACACACTTTTGCACAATTTTGTGCCACAACTCACCACATGGCGAGTTGTGGCACAAAGTTGTGGCACAAAGTTATGCACAAGTGTGTGGCACCAGCATTTCTCATTTTTTAAACATGATTTTCATCATTCTAGTACTTAAACTGGTAATCTTGACACGCTAATCGAGACTAGAAAAAACACGGTAGCAACATATATTTTGTTATTTTTGACATTTAGAATTTTTTTCATTCATTCATTTATTTTTATTTTTATTTTTTTGGATGTGAAAATATATGGATTTGACCCATAACCAGATCAACGTAACCCACTTACAATTGTTTAGGATGACCCATTTTTTACCTTGACATGATTGACCCGACCTGTTTGCCAGGTCTCAAGAGCCATCACTAGGAGATAAAAAAAAAATCACATGAAATGAATTAAGGGGAAAGGGACAGAGAGCATAAGTAAATCATGGAACTAGGTTTTATTACTGCACAATCGTATGCAGGATTATCCCTAACCAAACCCTTCCCTAATCAGGATTATCCCTAACCCAAACCCTTCCCTAATAATCCTATTTGAAGTAATGAGACAGATTTATTTTACTTTATTTATTTTTAATTTTCAGGGGCATAATTTTTTAATAATATGGGCTGCGCTAATAGTCCATTGGGTCTTAATTTAGTTTTCTTTAAGTTTGGTTATTTAGTTAGGTTTAGTAATAAAAGCCTAAGAGTCCAATTCCAAGTCTTATTAGGGTTTTTAGAAATCCTATTTCAATTTGGAATATGTATTAGGCTTCTATTTAAAAGGCTGCAATGCTTTCTCTTGAATAATGAAGATTAAAGTATTCAAATTTTTAGAAGCTATAAAGCTTGTTATTGGTTTGTGTAATGCAACCTAGAGGTGTGATTCTTAGGAACTCTAGTTGTGATGCCTAGAAAGCTATATCTTCTTTAATTTTGCTGTTCACTGCACTGGAACAGCAGCCCAAATTCTTATTTTTCTCCTTTGTTTCATCTTCAAATCCTACTAATCCTACTAATCCTTGTCCTTTTTAAAAACCCTATAATCCCTATTATCTTCCACCTTTTCAGATTTTGTTTTTCCCCCTTGTCCTACGTCACAATATCTCTAGCTACTTAAAAAGAAGAATGTCCTCTCTGAGATATTTATTAAGCAAGGATCACCTAGGCACAACACAGAAATGCTGACATTTATTTTGGTTTTTCTGTACATTCATGAAATATAAGTCCTCTTAACTTCTTAAGTTCACTTCAATAACCTGTCTACCCTGAAAGTCCTTGAACTCGGACCTCAAACTTGATGCCCATTGCAAAGCATGTCGGACCTCAAACCTGATGCCCATTGCCAAACTCAACTACTTTAGGCTCCCATGTCAAGTGACTATTGAAGATGAACTCAGCCCCTAGAGGATATGCAACAATTTTTGAGATACTGCAGGAGTCATTTTGGCTGAATCACCTATCATTGGAAATCTCAGGCCAATCACTCCAAAACAAGAGAGAATGTGCGACGAATGACAGAAGAAAGTGGAATAACAAATAAGCCACTTAATGCAGGTTCTATCACAATCAATGAAATAGATCAGCGAAAGACCACATTATGAGCCTTGCAAAAATGTCAGACTCTAGGAACTCAATATGAGCAGCACGTCCAATAAAGGAGTTCAAGTTCCTGCCATGCAAAGAGGTATCAAAGTTGACATCACAGCGCATGAACACTCGATGCTCAGATGAAGGACTCCGTATCTGGTCCAAGCAATTATTCAGCATCTCCATGAAGATGCTACTTTTTTTCGAGTAATTCAAAGAAGCTGCTGGGCACATTTCAATTCTGGCTGAATGATATGGAACATATCCATCCTGACATGTAATCAATAACTAGCATTACATTTCTATCTATCTGCTTTGCTTTTATTATTATTATTTTTTTCTTTTTTGGTCAGAAATCAACAAAATATTGAGTCTTTAAATGACACGGGAAAATTGCTGGAAGTATAAAAAAATTCATGTATAATCATCAAATAAGTGTAATGGTGGAATTTTAGAAACTAACAGAAATGCTAAACTATAGTTCCTACATGTTTTTCTTATAATTTGGCTTCTTCCTTTGAATGAGATGAAACATAACAAGATACTTTGAACCATTAAGAGATTGCATTGGTATCTATTATCTAGAACTCACCAAAATAAGTCTGATGTTAAAGTATTTTTCAGAAATGAGATGCTATTCTGTTTCTTTCTTTACCAGGTACAAAATTAAGACTCTAAAAATAGAAACAGCTTATTTGGTACCAAATTTTCTGGTAAATAAACATATAGATGTTCCCAATTAGAACAGGGGCTCCTCACTAGAAGAAGAAGGTTTTCCAATCCCAGCATGATTCTCTAAATATACTAAAGCCCATAGAACTTACAATAGATCAGTTGTGAACTGCCCATCTAAAACATTTGTAGCTTTCTAATAATTCTTGGAAAAGGAAAAGTTTATATGTACGCAAGCATGATATCATGAAAAAAAGTTGTACAATTTTACAAGCTGTCCTTGTCAACAAAATAAGCCTGAAAAGAGGAGTACCTGTGGTGAAGATAACAGAATTACATTTCTGAAGTTCTGCAGTGTCCTCTTCTGTGAATGGGGGAATAAAACTTGTTTTAGTATGACAGACAGATTAAAAAGATATGCATACTTCTTACATGTACAAAACTATGTTTAATCATTCATATGGTTACTGTCATTTCCCTAGAATATGTATTTCAGGATTATTTTCATTTTGGAGAGAAGGCGAACAAGACTCTATCTAAGGCCACAACTTCATGGTTGAACAGCGGAAGTGATGTAGAAAAAAACCAAAACAATGCAACAGTAAAATTAAAGAAGAAAGAAGGTTGTACCTAAGCTCTCACTTTTGCAAGTTTTGGGAGAGGCCATGGTAGGCAGCCTTTCTCTCAATTTTTTTTGAGATGCTGATTCCCAAGTAAAATTAAAGAAAAGGAAAATAAATTATAGAGAGCCTAGGAGTTAGCACCTAGGTTTGCTAAGAGTCAACATCAAGCAAAAAAAAACCGCTAGGAGTAAACACCTAGGTTTGGATGGAGCTAGCACTAGACCATTGAGACAATTTCAAGAGAAATTTTATTCATCACAAAAAATAACCCTGTCTCTACAAGAGTACATTATTGTGCTTAGATAGACTACTAAACCCTAATTCTAACTGACATAGGAAAACCTTAATTCTAATTGACTTATAAGAACTATTTCTAAATGACTTGGAAAATGCCATTTATGGAATTAAAAAGATAACCTTGACTCTAGGACTTTCAATAAAAACACTAATAAACCTAATTAACTACTAATACATAAATTAAAATACAATTGACTCCAGAATTAATTAAAATAGATATCTCTTTGCACTTCCCACATCAGGAGTGAGTAATTGTTTTATATATGCTACCAGGCCCCTCTTAAACCTTTAAACACATCTTTAGAAAGAAAAGAAAAGAAAAAAGAGAAGAAAAAGTTATAAATAATAAATAAATAAAATGCTAGAACCACTCTGAGAAAGGCTTAGGGAAGAATAATTTGTTTCAGTACCTTGCAGAGTTTGTATAAGAAAGTGTCGTGGAGATCTGGATTATCTGTGAGAGTAAGTTGATGGATGCATTGTGCACCCTTGAGCTTCTTCAAGAGCCACAGCCCGGAGTTAAATAAAGAGTTCGAACTGTACAGATACCCCAAGTGTGGACCAGATATAGAAAGATACGTATACAAGTATCTTAGATATGGCTCCATGATGCTCTCTGCAAAAACAAAAGGCACACATCTAGCAGTAAATGCAAATTAAACGAAAAGGAGGCCCTCAAAGATAAATGCATACCAGCTAATGCAGTTCTTATGATGAGGTTTCCAATGGAATGACCAACAAAGCTAAGTTTGATGCTTCTTAAACTACCACATCTTGAGGCTTTATCAATTTTCTTTTTCAGGAAAGAAATCACTTCCTGAGCCAGCCTTAAACCCATCTCTCCCAATTCTCCAAATGTTTTATCTTCATTTGCCTCTGACATCAGAAACTTTATTTTGGGATCTATCTGAAGCCATTGATTCCTGACAAGCCGTAGATCCAGATGATGTCCCTATTCATGTTGTAATTAGTATGTTTAAATACAATGCAAAATAAAACATGCATTAATCACTGTTCACAGACACAGAAGGTATACAGACATATGAACCTAGTACAGAAACAAAAGTTTGCAGCATAAAACACAATAAGGAAGTACAATGCAATACCAGATACATTATTTCAAGTATTTGACTCCTTTAATGAAGAAAACTTACTCTGGATCTAAAAATATCACTAATATGTTCACTGAAATAAGAACAATACACACTGTCCAATTTATAAGCTTGATGAAGATCAGCACCAGTACTTCCTTTTTATTTATTTATTTATTTTTTAATTATCTCATGGTGGCAACGACATTGACTTCTAACCATGACAGCAATAATTTATTTATTTTTGGGTGGGGGGAAGAGTGAGCAACTTGATAAAATAGAAACGGTCTCCCTTAGCCTAAGCCTTAGTCGTTTTGTTCATACGGTAAGTATCAGTTAGGGGTGGCTACAGCTGGGTGCCAACCAGGTGACAGCCCAATGGATCCTAACACAGTTTATTTAATAAACAAGAGGGTGAGTTGATTTAGTTGACTGTGATTCGACCTGACATCACCTTTGTTGTTGTAGTAGTTAGTCAGTTTATGCAGGTTCCAAGGCAACAGCAATGGATGTTTATGTCATAAGTTGAAGCACCTAAACGCTCCTCACAAGGTGAGTTCAACCCCACCAGTAGTCTTTATAATATCTCTTTTCATATACAAATAGGACTGGTGATCATCTTGATAGGCTCATGTATGCTCTTTACATCAGTGCAGGAGGTAATCTTGTCACTTGGGGAATCAAGAAGCAAAAACTCTGGTGATTGGCACAGGACAAACCAGAAAAATTCAACAACATAATTAAGAACCAGAAAAATAAAGGATTGAGAACCTAGGAGTCGGCACCTAAGCTTGCTTGGGGTCAGCTCCAAGCATGAGAAAACCCCTAGGAGTCAGCACCTAGGGTTGGTTGAAGTCGGCACCAGACCATTGGGACAATTTCAATAAAAATTTTATTCATCAAAATAACCTCCTCCCCCCACCCCCCCCCCCCCTCTCTCTCTCTAATAGGAGTACAAGACTTTGCTTATATTGACTACTAACCATAAAGCTAACTGACATGGGAAACCCTAATTGACTCATTACAAAAATACACTTGACTTAAAATAAAAATACTAATAAATCTACTTAAATACTAGGGTTTAAAATAAAATACAATTGACCAATAAAAACACAATTTCACAAAATAAAATAAAACTAAATTAAAATAGATATTTCTTTGAGCCTCCTACATTAGTAGCAAGTAAATAAGTGGAGCATAGGGCTAGGGTCTATACAGTGTGTGAGATGTTATGGTGGAGGGTTTTCTAGTAAATAACTGATGGAAATATTCAGTAATAATCAGGCAGCAATCTATATTAGCTGGTAATCTAGTATTACATAAGCAAACCAAACACATTAAGGTGGATTATCATTTTTGTAAGCGAGATATTTATGAGGCGGCAAAGTACATAATCTTATGTTAAATTGTCTGATCAGTTAAGAGATATTTCCTGAAGGCATTAAGCAAGAATCAATTTCGTAACCCTTATAATAAGCTGGGCATGATGATGCTTCAGCTTGAGGGGGAGTGTTAAGAGGGTTTTGTATTATTGAGGGAAATTTTGTACTCCCTCCATCTCTTGTTTTATGCAGCATTAGAAATGGCAAGATTATTAATGGAAAGGTGAAGATGATGTTGATTTTACTAATATCTCCTTTACATTATATTCGAAGTGGCACGACTTTGGATAAAAATATTTTTAAAAAATAGAAAATTAAACTTCTACTTTTGAAAAGTTTTAGTTATTAAGATACAACCCAAAAAGGAAAATCAGATTAGTTACTGAGAGCTGGAGGGAGTAATTAAGTAATGGTAGTACATTGAGAGAAGTCACTCTGTGATTGACTCTCTCATCTGTCATTCCTAATCTTATGATTTCAAGACGGTGCAGATTGTCTTTTGCTTAAATTTCCTTACAATTTATGACCTATTTGCTAAATTAGATGTTAGAACTTTATCTAATATTCAGTAAATTATTGTTGCTCTATGAGTTACTTTTGGTCAAGTGCATATATAGGGCAAAAGGAAGGTCAATTGTTAGGCCAATTGAAGGGCAGCTATGAGGACATCTTGGGTTCGATCTAAACTGGCTTGAAAGCAGTTTGGTTAGTTATGATTATATTACCTTATTTTATCGTGCCATATTTTAAGTTTGTGGCTAGATTGGATGTTAAGACTTCATCGCTTGCTCACTAAATTATTCTTGTTCATTGTAAAGGAGAATTTCTTTAAAAAACAATAAATAAACAATAAATAGGCAAAAAAAATTATATAGTAAAGACAAGGTGCATCTGGAGAGGTAGAACATGCCTGAAACCCATGCACGAAGACAACAATTTTCAAAACAGGACCATCTTGTTGAGGGCTAGCCCTAAATGACCTGCTCGAAGCCTTAAAGCTAGGTCCAATAAGCACAGAACGAGTATCTTTTTGGTCCAAATGGTTGAAGTATGAATTTAAACTGGTAGTACGCAATGGTGCACTGATGATATGTTCAACAATTACAATAGGCGTATGCAAAGGATCTCCAAATAAATGCATGTCTTGAAGTGATTGATTGTTGATCTGCATGAAAACCATAACTTTTTATGAACTTCAATATACAAGAAAATAAGGACATTTAAGCATTCCATAATGAGAGTAATAACTCACCCTCATACGTGCAATGCTTTGCCGATGAAGCTCAGCACGCATAGCTGCAGCGTTGGCAGGCTGTACAGGACATTCAAAGACCATGGAGTGGATGCTTAAATGGCACTCATTCAGAAAATGTCTTATTTTCAACTAAAGCTTAGCAGAAAACCCACTATATTGTTCGTATTGACAATGAAACATGTAGGTCATAAATGAGAAGAAATATAATTACATTTACTGCATCAGTTGACTTCCGCAAACTCAAAGATTTTCCATTGACACTGTGGTAAGACGATGACTTGTGACTCATGTATTGACTAGGGCCATGTGGCATCTCAACCTTAGAGTACACCATCCATATTGACCATTCTGCTCTCCGATCATTAGCCCATGCATCACGTAGTAATTCAAGTATCTTTGTCTTGTTAACTCTGAAGAGAATTTATGCATCAGCACAGAAATAAGCACAAGAAAGAAGTCAATGAAGAAGAGAGTAAGCTGACTACTGAAAAAAATTATACAAGAAACAGTCTAGAAATAAAGAACTTAAAATTAAATCTGTCTAATATATAATTAGTGTAGAAACATTTTCACATTTTTCAGCAATATCTAACTCATATAAATCATAAAACCATGTTGATCTTCTGCGAGAGAAAATACGTTTTTTCCTGAATAGAAGCATACATGCTATTTTCATTTCTAGTAAACTGACGAATTTCTGGATCATTCAAACATCATTTCGAGTAAAAAAGAATACCTGTGGAACTTCAAAAAAGCGTTCCATAAGAACAAAACTTGATTTCCCAGCATATAATAAAAGCTAAACAGATAATCCTGAGGCAAGGACTGGAGCAATTTCTCACTTTGAAAGTTAATAATACCGCCTGCTTTCTGCTCAATAAAGGAATTATTATTCAGAAAAGAAAAACATTAAGACCATCAATATCAAAGAAAAAAAATCAACACTTATCCGCCACAAGAAATAAAGTGAGAACCTCAATACTATTTTGTGGCTTGCCAGAGAGTTTCCGTGAAACTTCACCAAATTCCATATCCAGATCTGCTTGCATAATAGAACTACACAGATTTTTATTATCAAGATTGAAAATAAGATCAGTCAAATCAATTTCTTGTTCGATAGCTTTGCTAATCTTTTGTAGATCTTCAAAAAGAATATCACGAGCAGCCACCAACGCTTTTACAAGCATGATCTGTTTTAAATCTCCTGATGCTTTTTGACCTAATGCCTGATCAGTCACCAAATTTTTCTTTAATGAATAAACAACAAAGTTCAGTAATGCTAATCTTTTCTTGGTAACAGCAGAAGCATACTACAAAAAATCTTCTAAGAATTCATGTAAAGCAACTCAAAACAGTGTAGATGTTGTGATATCTTGTAATGAGGAAGTTAAGAGACAGAATCTGATTCAGGGAAAGAAAAGAATTTTATTTTAATATAGTTTTTTATTCAATTTTAGAAGTGATTGTATTTTTTTATAGGGTCATTGGATTTTACTAGCTAACTAAGTTATTACTATTTCATTCCTTGTCTCTGTGCCTAGCATCATAGATTGTGTTTAGTATCATATATTTGTTCATAGCCAATCCCAAGCATGGGAAAGGCAGAAGGGTTACGGTAGGCTTTGCATGATTTGATGACTTCGTTGGGGAGCATCCTGACATTAGACATATTGGAGAATTTGACTACAAGTGCTTATGGTTGGTTTAGGATTTAGGAGGATTTTTAGATCTAATGTTTAGAGTTGAAGAAGAAAGGGTTAAGGTTTAAAAAGGATAGGTTTATGAGTAGTAGTAGTAGTAGTTGTTGTTGTTGTTGTTATTATTATTTAATAGAGAAAATATGTGAGGTTTTAGGGTTTCGATAAGTAAGAGGAAGGGCTTGACTTGGGGTTGTGAGGAAGAAGGAAAAAGAAAGAAATTTATGGTGTTTAGGGGCTGTATAAGTAGTACTCATGAATTGTAGCAAAAGAAAAATAAGAAGGAAAGAGTAAATAACACATGAAGGGCAATATGTTCCAATGATCAACTCCTCTATTCTTCGATTGAGCATATATATAAGGATTCTTTCTTGTGTTAGTTGTATTAAGACTTCTAGTATGACTAGTAAACTAAAAACCTAATAAAAGGCTCATTTGGACTCAAAGAAAATAAAACCTAAGATACTTAAAATCTCATATAAAATTCCAAACTCAATTAGATTACCAAAGTACCCTTAATTTGTAAGGATTGCAGAAATTACAATGTTCCCTTGAATACAAAATCAATCAAAACTAGTTAAATAAAAACACAAATTAATTTTTTTTTTACCATAGGAAACTTTTTTTTTTATAAGTAATAAAGGTTTATTAAGAAAGAAGATCACTTCATACTCACGATGATGAACAAAAGTGTCTTAAAAATTACATCATACAGAAAAGATGAGTAAAACCCCACACTATAGACCAATCAAACAAAGTACATATTAGCACTAATTGTAGGTACTCCTGAGACCACTCAATGTCCTAAAAGGTGTGTTTATTATGTTCCTTAAACACAATTTATATAAAATATGATGGAACAAGGTTCCAAATGTTTGACGAGTGTTTCCCAAAACAATTCCTCCAACCAAGCAATAAGGATGCTATCGTCGAAGGCAAACCCAATGAATACCAAACATCTTAAAGATGACACTCCTCAAACTAAAAGCAACTTTGCAATAAAGCAATAGATGGCCAACTATTTCCCCACTACACCTACACATGCAACACCAGCTAACTAAAGAGAACCCCCTATCGATGAGATTCTCACAACTAAGGATCCTACCCCAAGCTGCTGTCCAAATGAAGAAGTCTTGAATAAACGAATTTGCGTAGTAACAAACTAATTTCCATATCCATCACATCCCCTCAATGTCATTTGTTGAATTTATAGATTTTCTTGTCTTTGGATTGTATTCTTTTGAAAGGGATAGATTCACATCTCTCATGTGTGATCTTCCCGTTTTCTTTTCAAATAAAAGTTAAAAAAAAAAAAAAATACATGGGCATGCTAATCAAGAAGGATAAAGGTTTTAGCTTCAAAAAAATCATTGTGACATTACGCACCTTGTTTGACCCATCAAAATCTTGACCATTATCATCTTCAACAGCCCAAGTTGCACTGTAATATATAGTTGGTAATCAATGCTGATAAAAGTTGACATATAAAAGCAGGTAATTCCAGATTAAGGGATACAATTCTGACTATGTCAGAAAGTGGAATCATGACAAACCTGGGTACCTTCAGTGGGGGGATGTAAGAACCAGTCCTCAGTAAACTGACATGTACACTTATATCAACAAGGACAGCATGGGAAGCATCAAAATGAACAGGACAATAAGAATGCATTCCCAGAAGAGCATTAGGAGGAATGAGGAATTCATGAACAGCAACAGAGCATGGTTCTAGAGAAGCCTGCAACTCAGGCCTGCAAATAGTGTGGCACAACCAGTGTTCTGGGTTCAGATAAGAGTTAAAAGGGTATTCAATTCAAGTTTGTGTGATATCAAGCAAGCAGTGAAAGAACAAAATGACAATTTACTTAACAGAAAAACAAAGCATACAGGGAAAGAAACATAGCTTGCAGTTTAACTTCATTTGGCTTGGATATTAAAGAAGTTCTGATAACTAACCTGATGTTCAATACGGGGGCATACATTAGCTCAAACTTCAAAATAACAGCAGTCGTGGATGGACCCTGAAAATAAGATTCCAAATCAATTTCCAGAATACTTGTGAGCTCTATCAAAATCTAAATGACTAGACCTGGAAAAAAATAATTAAAAAACAAAAACTAATGGCCAATAGGAACATGCCCAGAAGAAGTAGAGACAAATTCAGCCTTTTGGAAATATTTGAATTGTTTTCCCTTCAAAACCTACTTGAGCTACTAATAGAATTACAAAATTACTAATGCTTTGGCCCATCTAAAAGACATTCTCAAAGAAAACAGAGGTTCTTGCCTTTGACTAAAGCATAAGAAGGAACACAATGTCTTGAATCTTAAACATACATATGTAAAAGGCAAAAATGGTAATGCCATTGTGTGAGATAGCGGAGGGCTTGTGTTTGGTCCACTCTGACAAATAAGAAGTGCTTCTTTCTTTGGATACACAGATTCCATTAACTCAAATCCTAACCTTACCAACCTTGGAGATCCAATGTGTCTCTGAGTTTGATATTTCAATTATTTTTGTCCAGTTCTTCGTCTCTTTTGGTTATTCCTGGTTATATTGAGGTTGCTTGCACTAGGAGGAGATATCCTTCACTTCTTTCAAGTAATATAGGTTGACAGCAAAAAAGAAAAACCCTCCTAAGGGCGCCTCTATGGGCAATGTTCCACATCACTAGGGAGCGAGTTGGATATTGGTGGCTTATATGTGCCCAAGCTACCTGGGAGTCAAAGTATTCCTCCAAGGTGCGCTTGTGTCTCATCCTTATAAGGCCTTCATCCAGACCTCCTCAACATACTCACCACCTTCCCCCCCCCCCCCCCCCCTTCCCAAACACCAAAAAAGAAAAAGAAAAAGAGAGAGATCATTACCTCATTTTTACCAAGGGCTAGGTTGAATGAGATCAAGACGGATAGAAAAACATCCTGCCTTGCATCTCTGATCAGAAAAGGCCGTGTTGAAAAGCTATTGTCTATATCATCAATCCCCCAACCTCCATTGAAATTATCAGAACTCAGTTCAGGAGCTGCAACTGGAAGAAATAACACTATCTTTTAGCTCTTAGTTGATCTAAAAGGAATACCAATCAAGCACAACAAGCTCACTAAAAGATTAGAGTACTTTTATTTGAGAGAATATTTATTTTTTACCTCTGAACCTAAAAAATGCAGAGCAACACAGAAAAAGTAATTAAAAAAAAATAAAAACAGGAATAGAAGATGCCTAAGAGGCTAAAAAGATCCGAAGGGATTAATAAAGGCCTAGGAAACAAAAAAATTCAATAACCACAAATATTTAGCATCCAAAAAAATGAGTTATAGAATAAAAAACATAAAAATAGTTTAATCATATAAAAAATTAATCAACATATTGGTGGGGGCAAAAGAAGATTCCATGCAGTCGCATTACATATGGAGTGGTGATTTGCCTTTGTCTATGACCTACCTACAGCTTATCTCAGTTTTCTTTTTTGATGTGTGAAAAATTCTAGTAGAAAGGGAAAGGAGAACTGACACAAAACCTTTTCAAAGAATACAACTCACAAAGAAAGAGTGTCAATAAAATTAAAATCAACAAAAGACAAATTTTCTCTTTGATCAAATGAGCAGGTCACTCAACTCCATTAAAGACCTGCCTATTTCTTTTGTACCACAGAGTCCACATAACACATAGGGGCAAGGTTCACCTCACAATAGTGGCTTTGTGGCTCTGAAATCGTCATTCTCACATACATATTTGGGCATCCAAGTTAGTCCTAGCAACATGAAAACAAAGGACCATACAGAAGTTGCCGTATGACAATGAAGAAGTAGGTAATCAATAGTCTCCCTGTTACCCTTACACATACAATACCAATCAACTATCAAAATCCAATGTCCTTCTGAAGTTATCACTTGCTCATTTTGGTTTTTTTTTTTTTTTTTTGATAAGCAGAGTGTTGGCCCCAAGATGAGGGTAAAGGGGAGATTCAAACTAGAGTCCTCCACTTCATGACACGTGGTCCCCAAATGATTGCGCTATCCCTTAGGATTCCATTGTGGTCATCAAGTGGCATGGGCTCCTTTCCATTTGCTAATCTCTGCCCAATTAAGATCTGGCAATTGGTTCTAAGCACAGTATTTTATCATCATCATATAACAAGCTCTCTGGTTTTGGGGACAACAAAAGCTGTGTGTTTGCAAATAAATAAATAAATAAAAATAAAATCTACAACTTCATGGTCAAAACTACAGGCCCTTATTATGAATTGTTAATGACAATTATTTAGTTTTATCTTTGAGTGAGAACTTTAATAAATAAATAAACAAAGAAAGAAAAAAGAAGAAGAAGAAAGTATAAGCAAGGGTTCATATTACACCAATTATTTTAGTATACTTATCCTTTTTAAATGGGACTTTCCCTCACAAACTTTATCTTTAAAAAGAATTACTAGTAAATCACTCATTCCAGGAAATGTGCCAAATCCAGAATGGGAATGGACTACGAATATCAAACCTAGGGACATGGACTATCTCTTAATTCATTTTCCTCAGTGGTTCCTAACTGGATCCAAGTAATAATGTCTAAGCTATGCCTATGAACAACTTTGTTCTATGGTCAATTTATGATTTTGGTCCCTAAATTATGCATCAGTTTCAATTTTGTCCTTGAACTATTGATTGTTCGAACACCTCAATGCTCCCTTACCCTATCTTACTGTCATTATGCAAACAAAAATTGGTAATGTGACAAAGGATTCTTGTAAACATTGTCCTTATAATTTGTAAGTGAGAGACATGAATTTCATATTTGAAAATCAAATAAATAGAAAATATTTGTGCTTAATCATGAGTTTGTGAGACTAGAATGTGCCCTAATGTGTGATGACAACGTTTTTTCTTTTTAATGACAAGGAATCCCGGAGACCGTGCAAAGCATCGTATCTTTTTACTCAGGTAAACGCCGGAACCATGTGACCCACCCACATCACATAGTTCAGTTAAGTCATTGGCTTTGCCAATGGGACATAGCCCCTAGAGTTGTTTGCACCCAAGGGGATTTGAACCTTAGACTTGGAGGGAGCATACCACCAAGACCAAGGCTTTGACTACTTGAGCCAACCCCTAGGGGCTAATGTTTCATGACAATGTTATAAAGAAATGTGTACGAAAAGGTCTATCACATCAGCAATTGCAGTTTGCACAGTGACGATAATGCAGGGTAAGGAACTAAGGATAGCATTGAGGCACTTTAGAACTTGAAGCAGTAAATTGGAACAATAGATAATAATTCAATGATGAAATTGAAAATTGAAAACTGACTTATAGTTTAGATAACAAAATCATATTTTGACCTTATTCTATTCAAATGTTAATGTCCTATAGCTTGGTATATAAGGGCTACAATCTATGATTCCTACTAAATATCAGTAGCCCTAATCTAAGGAGACCCCTGTAATAATGTAAATTCCTTTTTATTGATGAGTAATAACAACTTTATTAATAAAAAGGAGAATATTTCATGTACATTGGAAGTTTAGACAGAAAAATCCTAAAAAATTCTCACTCCGATCAATTACATTTGAAAAGAATGGGAATCAAGAAAATCTACAATGGAACTCATATTACTTGTGCCTATGAAATTTGCAAAGGAAATAAGGGAATTTGATCTCTTTCAAACTCTTTTGTCTCTTATCAGTAAGGATCAAAAAATTACTAGATTTGTAAAGAGGAAATGAGGACAAGGGTAACATTGAAATCCTTTTCAAATCCCTGGATTAGGGACCAAATTTATAAGTCTTCAATTTATTTTATTGCTTTACTACCCATTGGCCCATTCACAAAAAAATTAAAAATTAAAAATTTTAGTGTTGTCGGCAGCATAAGCTTTTACTGTAACAAAGAAAAAAACCATTAAATCCGTGAAAATTGAAAGAAGACAAAGCAGAGGCCCTTGATAGAAAAATCTTTGCTATACAAACCATGTACTACAATGAACCCATAGCAAGGTATTTAGTATCTACAGTAGGCTAAATCCTAAATTTACAAGACTTGCAATACAAGTAGAATTAGGATTTCTTTGCTTGCACACTAAGTAGGATTGGACTAGGATTTCTTACTTGCACACCAAGTATTTTTGGAGTTGTTCCTTGACTAGAAATTTTGTCTTGATATCTTTAACAAAATCAATGCTAAAGCTCACATAATAGCAACACAATCAAACATACAAGAATAGCAGAGCATATACATTTTCCATATATGAGATAATCAAAATATAATAAAACATCTCAGGGGTTTTTTGATAATCCAAATATGACCTCACAACAAAAGCAAACGGTTAAGGTATTGGAAACGTATGGGTTTACTGCCTGACAGAGTAGATACTGCAGACATGTCAAGATGCCACCACATTACATCGCACCAAAGTATACTTTTTGAATATAATTTAACATAACAAATCACCACCATTATGCCATAGAAATTATAGAATGTTGAATCCATTCCTAAATAGTCATTTTCAGCATAACCTAATGATAGATTGTTACATGGCGAAAAGGATTGTGTTGCCTGCCACAGGCTCTCCAAGCTGAGTTTTTATTTTTTGGGTCATTGACCAGAAAGCAAGCAGGTGTGCAGTTCATTATGCAAAAAAAGAAAAAAGAAAAAAAAAAAGAAGCAAACTCCTCTCCCAGTATCACATGTAACATGGGTAAATACTTTGTACTATAGCAAGAGTAACAATTATGCCTAGGTTTGTTTGTTTGTTTGTTTTTGTGTGTGTGGATATGATAGGTTTTGAACCTATCATGTATGCTCCACGATGATTGGTTTTTATCGTCAAGGCAAGACATTATTCAGTTTTTGGTGCATGTGGGATTCGCCTAACCCCTTATTCGACAATGATAAACTTTACCAATTGTGCTAACTAAGCTAACTAGAATCCAAAGTACACCTGGTACCAACACATTGTTCAAAAAAACATTAAAACCCATATGCAAGTGTATTAAAAAAAAAAGTTACAAATAAACTATTACAACTTCAAGAAAGCATGCATTACCTTCATATTGAACAACCCGTGCCGGAGTCCCCGGATAAGTGTTCTCATTGCCCTCCCATCTAACTGTTATCCTAATCCTATACCATCTACATAAATAAAATACATGAAAAGAATCACATTACCAAGTAGAAATTACCCAAACAAACAAACGCAAATTGATAACGACATATAAAGAATTATAATTTACCCTTTTTGGTAAAGGTCGAGATTGTGAAACCTATGGATGTAAATGGCAATTTCATGAGTAGCATCAAGAGTAGGCAGTTGCTGCTGCTGCTGCTGTTGTTGTTGTGGTGGTGGTGGTGGTGGTGTTGGCAGCAACCTCTTAGCTGACCAATTTCTACAACTCAGACCAATCAACCACCTAAGTTTCCGAAACATATGTACTACTATTTCCAATTCCGAACCCAAATCCTCAAATCTCTCATCCCATCTTCTCTTTCTATCAAAATTCTCTAAAACCCACCAATATTTCTCCAACACAAACCAAACCCAAAAAATGAAAAATAAAAATTCTGATTCTTAAATGTTATTAGAATGCAAATTGTTGTTATTGTCTGTGATGCGGGTTTAAACTAAAGGGTCGAGGAAATTAAGGATAAGTTATTGATATTTTTTTTTTTTGAGAAGAGATAAGTTATTGATATTAGTTTGTAATAATTGTTGGGGGAAAGCGACCACCTTGTACGGCTGAAATGAAATGCTCCAACCAACTCTCAGGTGGGTGTGGTGGGAGCCATTAATGAAACTCTCAGTAACCAACTCTCTCTCTCTCTCCTTTCAATTTAATAATTTCTTGACTTTCAGTCTAGGACATATTTTTATTTATAAAAAAAAATTGGCTAAATTTTTTCATAACTTTTTATATTTCGATTAATAAATATTCTAGAAACATTCATTAATTAGACCTTTAATTTATAAGATTAGAATAAGTCAATCTCATCTTTCTGTCTAAATAAACAAGAGTGTTGTCTCTTTATAAGAGTAATACTAAGTACAACATTTTCCATAATTGCAAACTTTGACTCTTTGTTTTTAGAACAATATTATTTTTACTTGAGTCTATCACTAACACTATTTTTATGCACTAGCACAAATCGGTAATGTTAACATTTGTGAAAAATGCCGTACCCTAAGTTTTGTTGACTTATTATTCTAGCCACCAACCTAACCAGTCTTAAAGGGGTTTGTGAATTTTTTCCATCTTGATAACTTGTGTGGCCTATTTAGTTAACTACGCTAGTTTGGATTGATGCACAAGTTGTGTCGATGGCAATTGGTGTTTACTCTTACATACTGTTTGATTCAAAGAATTTTATATGTTTTATAGATTTGTAGGTTTCAATTAGGTCAATTGGTAAAGTTTCTAATGGTTGAATAAGAGATATGGGATTTAATCCCCACCTACACCAAAAATCGATTAGTGTCTTGGTTTGATTATAAAGAGTTATCATCAGGTGAAGATGTCATAAGTTAAAACTATCTCAAAATACACACACACACACACACATATATATATATATATAAACAATGAATTAAGTCAAATCTCTTAAAATAATAGTTTAAGATCAACAAAATAATGACAAATTATTATGTAAATTTTCATTGGTTCATAACATTTATGCCTTGTCAATCAAAATTTCTTAAATTTCTGTAGGAGACTAAAATAATTCCAAATAGTCCCGAAAAAAAAAATCCAAATAGGAGATAAAAATAAATAATTCTTTTACGAATAAAACAAATGCTCACAACATTTTTCACAATAAGATGAGGTGTCAACCCACCATAAGTTAGAATAAAATTAAAAAAAAAAAAAATTCTTGGACCCACCGCAACTCAAAACAAAGATGTTATGAAAATATTATGAGACTTGTATTATTCTCGTGTGATACACGACTTGATGATTCATATGTAAGTACAAAATTTTAAAATAATTTAAAATAAATTATTAAATAAATGGTAATAATAAATTATTAAATAAGTAAATAATTTTAATAAAAAATTACTTCAAATTCTAATTGTTTAGAGTTTAGACTTTATCAGTGTTTATCTATTTTTATATTTTAAAATTCTCTTTGTACTTTGTGTTAATTTCTTAATATAAGATATGGAATGAGTTTGATCATTACTATTTAGGTTATGTTTAATTTATGCCCTAACTAGCACAAACAATAATAAACAAAATAGTTCCTCAATACCAATTTTTTCCTAGTTATAGTCTAATTAAAAAAATCAACACACTCACAAATTAAATACAATAACCAAAACCGAAAATCAAAATATATTCAAAAGAGTTAAAGATTTGAGAATATAAAAATAAATAAATAAAAACTTACATAAGAGAACCAAGAACTTAAATGAGTGTCCATTATTTTGCTTCTTTATAGTAAACTTCCTTTGATATAATATCATGTACGCAAATTCAGAAGCAAAAAATAATAAGTAAGATGAATTTATTATATTAAAACATAAGCTAAAGTTGCATTTTGAAAGAAAAAATACGATAACATGGGGTGTATTGTGTGGGATTTAATTATAGGAATGACTTATTGGTTATGAAGGATTGTATTAATATTAATATAATAGGATGCAACTTGAGGAAAAAAAACAAAAACAAAAACGTGGATTTTGTGGGATTTAAATTTAGAAATTTTTTATAATAGACTTTTTGTTTAAATAGAGTTTAAATTTGTTTTAAATTATTGTTAAATCATGTAACTTGAGAAAAAAAAAAAAAAAACAAAAACATGGGTTGTGTAGAATTTAAGATTAGAAAATTTTGATAATAGACTTTTAGTTTGAATAGAATTTAAATTTTGTTTTAAATTATTGTTAAATCTTATGCTTTAGTCAAAATATATATATATATATATATTTTTTTTTTATAGAAAGAAAATGTGGTTTGTTGTGTGGGATTTAAGTTTAAAATTTTTTTATAATAGACTTAGAGTTTGAATAGAATTTAAATTTGTTGAAATTTAAATGATAAATTTTTACTTAAATTAAAGAGTTGTTAAATATTATCCCTTAATTGAGGAAATATATCCTAACAAAAAAAATATATAATTAATTTATTAATAAATCTTATCCTTAGTTAAAACATGAGTTGTTGTTTTTTTAAGAACGAAAACGTGGGTTGTTGTGTAGGATTTAAGTTTATAAATTTTTTAAAATAGACTTTTAGTTTGAATAAGATTTAAATTCATTTTAAAAATATATATAATTTAAAAATTTTGAAATTTAAGTAATAAATTTTTATCTAAATTAAACAATTGTTAAATATTATCCCTTAATTGAGGAAATATATCCTAACAAAAAATATATAATTAATTTACTAATTAATAAAAGTAGCTTCTTGGTGCAACCACGACTTCTAAACTCAAATTTTATTATATTATATATAATGATATGATTTTGTTGTACCCTCTGCTTTCTCAAAAATAATATACACACACTTAAAGATGAATAAGCACTATACTAGATTTTTTTTTTCTAATAATTTGATAGTTACGATGCAAATGGAGGGATTTGAACCTTGAATGTCTAAATTAGAAACATAAAAAAAAAAAATAAATAAATAAATGTCAATCAGTTGAACTACAAGATTCTTAACCAAAATGGTTAAATTTAGTTAGTCAAATTGTATTAAATTGATGGTATAATTGTCACTTTAAAAATTAAAAAGCCATGTATATTCATGTGGATATTAAATATATCTAAAAATAATAATTTTAGTTAGTCAAGTGGTATTGAATTAAATTAAGATTCTAAAAAAAGTATTAAATTGATTGTACAAATGTTACTTCAAAAATAATAATAATAATAATTGGGAAATGTTAACCGGTTTTTAAGAGCTATTTTTAGAAAAAATTTTATTGGGAGAATAATAAAACAATAAATATTGTTGACAACTTTTTATATTTCACATGAAAATAGTGTTAAAACTTTCTTATTATGATTTATTAATAATTGCCCTAAGGTCATCTATTAACATAACTCATAATAATTTTCCCAAGCCGTAACATTGTGAATATTGATCTTTTTAGAAGGAAACCTAGACAAACTCCCAAAATAGAAATTTAAATTCCCTTGAACTACCCAACTAAACGACTACTAATCAGTAATTAGAGGAAAAATAAAAATTCCCCCAAGGCTGAATGACAACCTGAATCTTTCGGGGAGTTTGGTGTTGTAGTGGCCTCACTTCATGTAAGCAATGCTCTGATTAAGATTTAAGAAAGTTGACGACAGGGGCTGAATTACAACATGAATCTTCTTTTTTTATAAGACTTTTTTCATTTAAAAAATTTGATAGAACCACATTTAATATCAACAAAATTCTAATGAAATTATATCTAACGCAAATTAATATGGTATGTAAACATGATTATACTAGGTTCCTAATATTACAAACTGAAAAATAAACTCAGACTCACAGTTTTGCACAAATTTGATTCGTAATAAGAAACTCAGGTTTGATTTGTGCAAGTGCAAGACTTGATAAGAAATTATGCAGTAAGACGTAGCTAAAATCTCGAGAGGGCAGTTTTACTTCCAACCAGAGAAGAATTGATCCACAGCACAACAACAAACCAATTTGTTGAAACAATATCCTTACTATATGCCATTTTTCTCTCTTTTACCTATACTCTGCCTTCTCAAATTTCAAATGCCGCTCATTTGCAATGAGTAAAAATCTTTAAAAAATAGAAAATGCCCAAAGAGAAACACCTGAGTTGGGATTTTTTTTTTTTTTTTTAATGGTTGTTACGTGATGAGTAATGCACGGCAATGGCTTATCAAGAAGAACAAAAAATCACCGCACCCTATTAGCATGATGATCACTCCATAAGTATAGAGTTCTTGTGAGATAGATGAGTAAGAGCTGAGATTCAAGTCTCCAAGAAGAAACTTCACACACATATACACTTAGATTAAAATAAAGTAAAATTTCTAATAAATGCAAGGCATTATTGTTATTGTGTGACAGACGACGGACAACCATGGCCATGCACATCAATTTCATATGTATACAAACATCTAATGCAAAATTAGTACAGATTAGTCCAGGTTTATCAGGTCCCCCCTTCCATCAGGGTGAGGGAAACTAAATGGAATTTTTTTTAAAGTTTCTTTATACAATCTAACTTAGCAAATCCACCAGGTAACTGTCTTGGATATCCCACAAGATGTGGTTTTTAAGGACAATCATCTTCAGATTCACTTCAAGGTTTTGGCTGCACTCTGCTCCTCTTTAGTCTTTACAAATCAACTCCAACTACTCCTACGAGATAACCAGTAAGGTAAAGTAACCCGAGATTTTTTTTTTCTTTAAATGAATAAACTGACACTTCCTTTTCAATTTATTTTCTCTATTTTATAGCTATAAAGTTGCCTCCCTACTTCATTCACTCCCTTTTTGCGGCTTCGATAACAGGCCACAGAAACCACAAATTAAAAAACATATCTACCAGCACATAGAATTAACTCTCCGAAGAGCGCGGCGTGGTTTTCGCTTCTCCACAACTGGAATGAGATTCTGCATGAGCTGCATGTGCATTGGAAAACAACAAAAGGGAGTTAGATGAAATAACACATCAAGAAACATTCTTGTTTCCAGGGATGAAATCAATAGATTCAACTTTACAATTGCATTGCATTTTTATATTTTGGGCAAGTGATTTCAGTACATTATATTTTTAAGTAATTCGCTAAACCACCTTTTCATTTGATTATAACTATTGAACATTACTGCTAATAGTGACACAGTACTGCTAATAGTACAAGAAAACAAGAACCTAGATCAACAAACATTAAAAGCAGCTTTATGGTATCAACAAAACGAGAAGGTAATATCACAACACGCAAATTCTTCACAACACTATTATAATAATCACAGCCCTCCTCAAATGCATAGACTACCAATAGAGCCTAGTTTCCTATCTTTGTGAGATGTGATAGCCTTACAAATAATATGGAACCCTTTTTCCTATTTTACTCTCTCCAAATATAAAATGTAGCAGAAAAAATTTAACTAAAGCAGCACACTTGAATCTAGATCCCAAGTATATATACATGTGTGTGTGCATGTGTGAGAGTAAGTCTGCTAGAAACAAATAACATAAATTAGATTAAATCATCACTGGGCCAATTACGCTCAACAAGGAAAGAACAGACACCGAAAAAGCACCGAATATTTCACACCCAATGCCTTTTGTATTGTGGTGTTGCCCAAGTGAAGTGAATATTTGTGAGTGGGTGTGAAATATTTGTTGCATTTTCTAGACATTTGTGGCAATACTCCAATTTTAAAGTTCTTGAATCTAGGAAAAACTACCCAACATCTTAAAAGGAAGGCAATTCAACCAAAGAAGCTGGATATATTAGAAGAAAAATTACAATAGTTTTATTTTGTATATCCTTGATAAAAATAAAAAGGCTTATTTACCATATTCTACATGAACCATGTTTGGCTACTGTAAACTAAAAAAGTTTTGAGTCACTGACAAAAACAGTTGACAAGTACGTTCACCAAGGCACATGTAAATTGCAGAGAAGGCAATTTTATAATTTAATGTTGATTTTCTTTTTGTAGCACATAGTAATTGTTTCAGTAACTCAACCAAATAATAATCGTTTCAGGATTCGTGGTGTTTTGTGTAGGACAGTACCATAAATTGTGGCCAACACATCTTAATTCTGGTCAAACATGCTTAAATGAGAAGGCAAAGAGCACAAAACAACCACATGCAAGTATTAAAAAATACTCTCCTACAATATGGCTTGTACTTCTCAAAAATCATATAAATTATTACACTTGTCAATATTAAATTAGATAGCTAAGTTAATTCAATGCACTGAGCCACCATTTTAAAGCCTCCAGTGGACCAAGAAAAAAAAATTTCTTGGATTTGGTTATATGAACCTCAATCGCGTGCAAGTGACAAACCAAATATAAATAAACAAGAGAGTCCTAACACTAATATATTGTTTGACTTCAATTCTTAAATACGGTACCAATTTCTTATCCTGTTCAAGGGGAAAGGGTGGGTGAAAAAAGTAAAATGACAACTCTTCAAATGACCAGAAACATGATTGCACAAATGATAATATAATAAATCAAAATTAAACAGCAAAATATGAGCACCATCTTACACAAAAACAGATTCGAGATGATATCTTTAAAAATAATTGTTTAACGTATTTAAATCAAACATATATATAACAATTTCATGTCAGACCATCACTCTTATCATTGTCAACTTCCAAGACTTCCCTCCCATAATTGAGAAAGTTCTATATCCCCATTATGAAATTTATAGTAGGCACATAGAAACATTAAACAGTTTTGTGAGTAAAAAGGCATTTGCTTTATATTTATGAATCAAGATTACTGCTAACAAAATATTTCACAAAAATCAAGATTACTCTTAGCAAAATATTTCATCTATAAGAACAAATGAAGTTTTTTAGCTATTGTGGTCCCAAAATATCTTAAGTTCTCCAATATTATTTATAGAGACGAGATCTTTAACCAAAATTTTTTTGACAAGTAACATCTTTAACAATATGGTAAAAGATAGCTAGAAACATTAGTAAGCAAATGGTTAACTCAAAATTAATACTATTTACCTACCAACTTTCTTCATTTCTAAAACCAATTAAATGCGTGTGTTTTGCAATCAATTAACATCATACAAATGCATGGCCCCAAATACAAAGTTTAGACATTATCTGTTGTCCATTCAACATCACAATAGCAGGATCATGATACAAGCATCAATTTGTATTTCAATCCGTTTAACTGAGAAAGTTCCATAAATATATTAGAAAAAAAAAAAATTTAATGACACAAAATGTGAGTTCCATTGTACTATCTAAAACCATTGATAATATATTGCTTTCTATTGAATTCAAGGGTTCTTGGAAAGGAAATAGACACAACTCAGTCTTTACTCTAGCCATTGACTCAACAATATCTAATTTAATACATATGTCAGATTTTCCATTCTGAAATAATTCAGTTCCATCCACCTGTAGATCATGTCAAGAATGCAAGTTGAGTTGGTATTTCTCCTCACTACATCAGACGATCTAAGCCACATATTCATGACCAGAAGGCAGCAAGGTTCTATGTGGTTGCTTACATAATTTTTTTTAATAAGTAGGATATTTTTTGGGGTAAATTATGCCAACTTCCCTCAAGGTTTGAGGAAATGTCATAAACCTCCTCTTCTTTTTAAAAATAAAACTACACCCCTTGAGGTTTTGATTATATAGCAAACAATCCCTTTTGAACATTTCTGTCCATTAAAAAATAAGTCAAAATACATAATTTTTAAACTAAATACTCATTCAGAATACCCTCAAAATAATCCTTACTAATCAATCGGTTCTATGATAAGAATTTTTTTTTTTATAAATAAAATATAAATATTTACCATGAGGAGGTAAGTGTCATTTTAAAAAATAGGAGGGGATTTCCGACATGACATTTCCCCAAACCTTAAGGGAGATTAGTGTAATTTAGCATACATATTTTTTTGATAAACACATGTAAGATATTTTTAAGAAGAAAGGAAAGCTCAAAATGTCAAGCTTCCTTAAAGAATTATAAATGGACATTCATATGGTCCAAAAAAATCAACTATAGAGCTAAATGATACCCCCTCAATTGTAGTACAATATTCAAACAAAGATCTCAGAAACTATTCTTAACATCCTGCTTTGATTTCTCTTCACCTTCAAAGCTGTTTCTCTCTCTCTCTAGATGGTCCACATAAATATAGACTTCATTACTGAAACATGGTCAAAAGCATGTGAGGGAGTTTCGTCATTGACTGATTTCAAATCTAATTCATAGAAGTGTTTTGGTTTCTGAAATGATGACTAGTTCATCTTTCAATGTCAGTATGCCACCAACTGTATTATGGCATGGTATTGTCTCATACCATACATAAGCGATGTAGAGCCTGTGATTTCTGATTTCTGATGTAGAGCTAGTGTCCATTTGCCACGATGTTTTTCATTTAACTTATTTTGTTTATGTACAACTTTTTCTGATTGTGATGCTGGACTGTCCATTTGGCATCAGCTTTTAGCTTTGTTTGGTTAGAATCAAAAGAAATTATTCGATTGATATTTAAATATAAAAGGTCCAACTTAAATTTATAGCCTTAGACCTCAAACTACATTGAGCCAGCTCTAAAATCTGACATAGGACAGACATGGTATTCATTTTGAGAGTAAAATCTTGGTGGACCATCCAGACTCAGTTCTTACCAAAACGTTTAAAGACTACTAAATCTAATAAATGACAACAAACAAAGGAACTGCCATCAGAACTACTAGAGAACTCTAGAGTCCTAACAAGACAAACTTCGAAACCATATAGGAATTGAGCGATGCAGATGTGGACATCACACAAACAAAAACCCAGAATATGCAAAATCAAAATATGCATAAAAAATAATAAAAGAAAATAACAGACTTGGGAAGATATATGATAAACTCTCTCTCATGAAAGCATGGCAAGACAAAAATGATTTTAGGTGATTTTTTTGTCAGTCTTTGTTTCATATATATCGATATCATTTTAAAATGCATAGCTTGGAAAAGCAGACATGAAACTAGAAAATGCATACCAGCTCAAATCTCTCCTTCTGATGGTCAGCCTGCATTCAGAATTTTAAGTCATAAACTTCTGAACAAATGACAATCTAGTTAAAAGACACAAATCTTAACGGGAAAATCTTAAATGAAACCAGGTGTAGGTAGGGAATGAGTGATTATCAATAGTACAAATACAAACATATAAGATACCCAATTCTTGAGCAAATAAGGATTAAAATATAACAAAGTTTCTAGCATTAACTATGACATCAGAACATGAAAAGGAAAAGCAAAGGGGAAAGGAACACAAAGAGGGAGCGAGAGAGAACAACCAGCATTAATAGACTAGTGCCTGATCTCCCCTGAAAATGGAAAACTTGGTTCAACTGGTGGAGGGGGATGGTAAGGGAAGTCTATCCTATTGCTATTTTTTTGTTAAATCTCTTTTTTTAAGAGAGGGGAGGGGAGAAAGAAGATAGAAAGGAAGAAATTTATTAGTGATTCCTGTTGTCATATAGGACAACAACAAAGCCTTAGTCCCAATTATTTTGGGGTTGGGTATGGATCATCAAACACTCTCTATTACAGTGTAATCATATAGGACAGCACATATAATTACAAAAAAGGGTTAAATACTGAATATGGAGCGGAATATCAAGATTTTGAATCTTGAAAAACAATAGAATGGGTGAGTTTGTATAAAAAGAAAGTCACCCAGATAAAACTATAGACATCAAATTGATGTACCGCTGAGTTATCTGATACAATTAGACTAATATGCACTTCAGAAGTCCATCCATATGGAAATGTTATCGAGCATATAATTTTGCTTTATCTCAAACTTAATACCATTTTTTAATGTGGGTCCACAGTTATTTTCTCATCATTCTAGACAAATAAACTTGAAATGTCTAAATTCTTTATTGAATAAATGCTACATGATTCTCCCCATGACCCATGGTTGATCACATAAGAACTCTCTCTTTTTCTTTTCTTTTTTCAATAATTGATAAGTTATTCACACCTAATGGGTTTTGAATCCATAAACTCACCATGGGACCTTTCTTTTTCAAGGGGAAAATATGCTCTTTGAACTAAAGCCCATTGGCGGAGAAAACTCTCTCTCTCTCTCTCTCTCTCTCTCTCTCTCTCTCTCTCCATTTGTTCATGTGTGTAAGCAATAATTTTAACAATTAACATGTCTATTGACTCTATTCAATGTGACAACTCAAATACACTTTACATCAGCCAAAACCATGCCATTAGAAGCCATATGCTAAAGCTTAAGAGCAAGCTACTGATGTGCATAACAACAAGACAAAATGAATTTAAACATCATTTTTTTGCAAATATTATTTAGGCTAAATGCAAAACACACCCAAGTGTCACTAGAATTCATTTCAGTCCTCTAACTTTGCTTTCGTTCGTTTCAGTTCTCTAACTTTTAAGTTTATTCAATTAAAGTCTCTTAGTTAACTTCCATTAAATTTTATTTTTTTTAAATATGGAAAATATTTTTCAATCATTAATGGATTAATTAAAAAAAATTGAAGAAAAACATTAAAAATTTGGACAATTAACTGCAATATTTAACAGAATTTGATGGAGAAACTTTAATTGAATAAACTTGAAACTTAGAGGACTTAAATGAATTTTGGTAAAACATTGAGTGGGTGTTTTGCATTTTAGCCTACTATATAACAAATAAATAAATTAATAAAAACCGATCATCTTACAGGAATCATGCATTTACTAATTGTTACAACTTGGAGGCCAAGAAATTCAGGACTATACCTCTTCCTTTAACAGCTTTGCATTCTCCTCCTCTAGATTGGTCACCAGAGATTCAAGCTCAACAGTGTAAGCCTAAAAGTGAAAAGGAACTAGTTTTAGAATCATCAGATAGAAAAGAAAAGGAGAATTACCAATAGACTACTGAAAGACACAATTTCAGTTGGAAAAGACATTAAACAGGGGATTCAAAATTTTCTCAGGAACCAAATAGAGGGAAATAGTCAAATAGTAAATTCCAAGAGGAATTTAACCAGAGAAACATATAACAAGAAGAGGAACTAAATTTAATCTAGTATTTTCCTGTCATTTGGGACATAAACAAAAGCAAAACCCTCTACTGACCACAGCCTCAAACGACAATTTCGAAAGGAGAATTAAAAAAGAACGAGAAATTAAATATAAAAAAAAAAAAAAAATTCTAATTTTCCATTATATACGATCTGAAAAAACAAAAATATCCACTCCTAACATAGCCAATGCCACCGCATAAATTAAATTCTCATTTTTTAACACACAAAAATACAACATTTCATTTTCATTTCTTTTCCGCCAATTTTTTTTTTAAATTTATTTTTAGCAATCAAGCAATGAGAAATTGAAAATCAGATTAATAAAAACACTCTAATAAAAAGAATTGAAACATCCAATATTTGGCATCCTATAATAAAAAAATAATAATAATAATAATTTTAGATTCCAGCTCATTTTCTGGCAAAATCTCCTTTTATCCAATTATTCGGATGGTACAGATTTCAGTTAACTCAACCGATAAAATTAGATCTGACGTTCCAAATTGGCCTAATATATAAAGAAAAATCATCTCTATTCGTTTAATATTATGGAATAGGGAATTACGAGTAAAAAAATAAAATAGAGAATGAAGAATGATATGATGGATGACCTGCTTGCGTTCCCTGGACCTGGCAGCAGATTCACGATTCTTGATCATGCGTCTCTGTTTTTGCTGAGTGGCTTTATCAAGCAAAGGTTCCTCTATTGCTCTTCTCTTTCCTCTTCCTCCTCCGCCACCTCCACCTCCACCTCCGACTACTGATACCACTGGCACTGGCACTGCACTCACTCCTCCACCAACCACCATTCTCCCATCAAACCCAACCTCCATCCCAAACTGCCCACCACCACCACCACCACCACCATTATTCACCCCATAACCCCCCGCCGCCGGAACCAACGCTCCACCAGCACCTAGTCTCACGTCCTCCTCTCTCACCGCCCCAGCCTTAGTCAAGAAATCCTCCAAAGTCATCTCCTCCGCCGTGTTATTACCATCGCTGCTGCTAATCTCCTCCACCTTGCTGTGATTGTCGGCGTTGGTCGTGGTGGTGCCGGCGGTGCCGGCGACGATCTCTTTCCAGACCTCATCCACAGTCTTGTCTCCTCCTCCTGCTCCGCCGGCTGTGGTGGTTCCATCAGCGAATTGTTCAGACGAGTTGGAGTAGAGATTCTTCAAGAGATCGTCCATGTTCATAGACTGATTTTGCTGCTGTTGTTGTTGGAGATCAGCAAGCATAGTTGAGAGTGAACAAATAGAGGACTGTCGTGGCAGATCCGGATTCGTCGTTACAACTACCTTCGACGACGCCATGCCCCTCCCCCGGATTTCTAGGGCTTCCCAGATTCTTCTCTCACACACACTGAGATTTAAGATTTTAAAACACACTATCTCTCTCTCTCTCTTTCTCTGTGTTTTTTTTTTTTTTTTTGCGGTTTTCTTAGGATCAGGACGAAGAAACCGTGTGACTATTTATTTTATTTTGAATTGTTTTTTTTCTTGTTTGTTTTTTGAAAGTGAACTAAGCTAAAGCTAAATAGAGCGTGAGCCTCGCGGAGCAGTTTGAAGAAATCCTACTCTATAGCTGAGAGAAATATGGATTTATATAATTATGATGTCTACTCGCTGGGTTTTTTATATGGATCTGAACTCGCTAAGATTCCAACGACATTTGTACACATTTGAGGGCATTTTTGTCTTTTTACGTTACTTATAATTTTGCGGGACAGTCGGCAAGGAAGTTAAGGAAGAAAGTATTAAAAAAATGATAGAGGCAGTACTTTTTTATAAATTTCTAATTTGGTGGATGGTTATCAATAAATAAAAAATAAATGCTATTGGTAAGTTTAGAAGGGAACCAGTAAGAAGTTGTTCATAACAACAGTTTATAAAAAAATATAAAACTTAGATATAGTATATTAGGTGACATTCCTTAAATTCCTCTCTTAAGATTCAGCAATATGGTTATTTAACTAAAAAATACACTTTAATTTCATGAGAAAAAATCTACATAGCAAAATCTTAACGGGAATTTAAAAAACAGTACCTAAGTATTGTACTAAGTCTTGCCCATATAAAAATATTGCAAAATTATTTGTGGTTACAACATTATTATTAGGGTCTAGCTAATATGTGCATTAAAGCACATATTAACCATCTATTTTGAAAAAAAAAAATTTATAGGAAATTAAAAAAATCAAAACAATTAATTATTTTTTCATTTAAAAAATTTTAAAATAGTTTAATAATATATGCACGTAAATCTCTTATTATTATTATTATTATTGTATTAATCAGTCTAATCTGATTCTGGTGCTGCAGTAGTGCAGTGCGTGTGTCATTTATGATCTACTCTTTTTGTTTCTGTTTTCTTTTTTGGGGTTGTTTCTTTTTTATACTCCTGTATGGAAATCACAGCAGATAAACTTCGAGATATTCAAAAGCTGCTTTCCGCAGCTGCTGCTTTCATTTTTTACTTTTTTATTTTTTATGGGGCTTTAATTTTTTACTGATGCTTGCCCGAATCCGACCGTTGATAATTAAAAAACCAAAGAGAAGGATAAATGGATAATATTGCATATTGTATACGATAGCATTTGTAATTTTCTTTTTCTTTTTTAAACGGTTGGGGAGTTATGTTCGAATTAGAGTTATTTTATTTTATTTTTATTTTTTAGAAATAATATTGATATATATATGGTTGATATATATATATATATATATATAAAAGATGATTCCCCTTTTTCAATTAGACTTTTATATGGTTTAAAAATACCATAATTAATAAAAGATAACTTTATTTAAAAGATAACTTTATTAAGAATAAGGTCATAAATATCAAATAATAAATTTTATTTTGAATTCAAAAAGAAAATTTTTAAAATTTATGATTTTTTTCCCTTCACGTTCAAAAAAGAAATTATAATTACTATTTATCTCTAAAATTTATCATTTTTATTTGTTTGAAAAATTAAATATATATATTTATAAATTATAATAGATACAAATTATTAACGTTTACCCCAAAAAATAGAAAAACCTCTTAGAGGCTAGTGTGTGTATATATAAAAATTGGTTTTTGTGGGTCCGGGAAGTTTACAATCGGGCCCAAACTCTATCTGGGCCCCAGACCCGTGCCGAGGAGGTCTTTTGCCGAGGACGAACGATCGATGGCCGGGGTGTCAAGGGGAACGGCTGAGAAACCACCCTGTCCTCGGCACTCCAGAACTTCAATGGGAATATCAACATCTAGGTGAGGGCTATCCTCAAATAGCTCCCTGAAGGGGATGTGAGTGGAATGGGGCCCACAGGGAAGCAGGGTGTAGAATTTGATCAAGGAAAATACGTCCCCTCCACATTAAATGCGCTGGCCAACGTTCTGATCATATTAATGAGAAAAGACGCTTGGACGGTGTAACTTCGATCCTCACGACTAAATAGAAAAATAAGAAGGGACAGCTGATGGGACAGGTACAGAACTAAGTACCTGCCTGATCAACAAGTGGATGGCTAGGATCAACCAAGAAGGAATATATAATGTAAAAGTTAGTGTGCAAGGAAAGGACTGGGAAAAATGGCCAAAAACCAGAGCCTCCCAGCCCACCTCTAGGAGAAAGACTTCAGGGGTGAAGACAACTTAACCATGTATGAATACCACGAAAAACCCACCGCCTGGTGACCAAGGCCTAACCTTTCAAAGCCACGCTCTACAAATGATATTGTTTGGGCCTTTTTACGTGCGAACCCAACACTGTTACGGTTCGTTACAAAATCGAGTCCTCACAGTTTTAATTTTAAATTTTATCCAATGGTTCTGTTTTGGTGTTAATAAGAAGAAAGGTATGTAAAAATGAATTTTTTTTTTGATAAACATGTAAAAATGAATTTTACTTAGGAGATACACGCGTGTGTATATATATATATTCGACTAAATTTTTTCTAGGCATGTCAATAATATTCCCCTTTTATTATTGTACCATTAGAGTACAATTTCATCCACTACCATGCACTTTTTCCCCCTTTTTTTTGATCATTTTCAAGTGGAAAAGGGAATTCAAATATTCGATATCTTGTTGTAAATATCAAATGGTGCTATTTGACTTAAAAATCATTAGTCACTGTCTCACTATCCTGCAATTTTAATTACAAGTGAAAATATCATTAGATCCAAATCATAAAACCATTGGTTTTTAAAAATAAAAATAAAAAGGCACGGAGTGTTAAAATACAAATTACACAATTTAAGTTTGAGTCAATTGCCAATATCACCGTTTAGTTCAAATTTTGTCATTTACATCCCTTACGTTGACACTTATTATCAACATTGAACCTTTCGTTCATAAAGTTTGGTTACTCATTATAAAATATTTTGATATTAAAAAGCTATTACCATTTATTTCTAATAAAGTAAAAAAAATAAATAAATAAATAAAAAACTCTAAGTTTCATCAAAATCAACCTAAAAAAGGCACCAAACCATCCATGGTCAAAACCTACAAACAATGGAACCAACACAATATTTGGCAACGCAACATATCAAACACAACGATATAAAAATCAAAGAAAACCCAAATATAAAATCAATCCTTTACATGTGGGATTAGGGAATATTAATGATGTGTAATTACTAGTGTGTAATCTAGATTTGTACGTTACAAACATATGTAGGGTTGTCCATTCCCAACCGAGACCCAACAAAATTTTCTGACTCGGAGCCATCCGAATCAAAATAGTTCTATCCGAGCAAAGAGGCGGCCGGTAGCAAGTCTTAGATTTTAACAACCCACACCGATGAGTCTCCTTCTCCAAAACCCAAGCCACTCAATCCAATTGGCCAAACCCTTGAAAGAGGTTGAATCTACCTAAATCCAAGTGACAACATGGTAGTTTTTGCTTAGATTCGGTGAGGATTTCTTAGTTTTTGGTCAAATTTCGCTCATATCTCGTTGCTTTGCTCAAATCTGGCTACGATCCAATGGTTTTTGCTCAAATTTGACTCAGATTTGGTGGTTCTTACTCAAATTCAGTGAAGATCCAGTGTTTTTATCTCATATCTAGCAAAAAAATACAAATCGCCGCCAAGAAAAACCTTCGCAAGCATCTTCATTAGCTTCGATCGACTCGACCGTCATCCAACTGAGTTCGATCCAACTTCACCAGTGGTTTTTTTGCAGTCAGCGATGGGTCTTTTAGCTGGAACCCTAATATCATCAGGTCGGTTGCAAATTGGGCACAAGCTCGACCTAGACCAACCCATGGACACTCCTAAGCGTATCCCACATTTTCCACATGGGATTTATTAGCTTATTACTCATGTGACTATATGTCTACACATTAGGAACCTCACGCGTTTCTTTGGGTCTCATTAACATGTCTAGCGAGCAGGATGGGTTTAAGTTGGATGTTGATAGAATAGATCCAATTCAATGTTAAGCAATAAATATTTCTTTGCTTGGTTTTACTATATTGAAAACTCACTTAGAATCCATTGTTAGACATTGCCACATTCACACAAAGATTCAACTAAATTTTATTTTATGTTGTGTAGATAGGTAGCTGGTCGTCCATGCCACTAGGTACCAATGAAATTTCTAACTAATAATATTCTCTAACCCAACAAAATATCATACCAAATTAGGCTTGAATTTGTTAAATTATGTTCTTATGGACCCTTTTAGTGTGGTAGAAAATGCTCACCATATTATTTGAACGATTACTAATCCATCAAAGTTTTGAAGTTCCCTTATAATCTAATTGGTCTTTGTCCCATCAAATGTTTCAAGTTGAGGCATCTTAAACTTCCATCAACTCCCTTAAAACAATATCATTCCGCATTTTTAACATCTTATGTTGTTGTTGTTGTTGTTATTATTATTAATATTTGTTGAGGTTCAAAAAATCATAGCACCTAGGCCCAAAGAAATAAACACAAGGGGCCATAGAAAATGAAATGAGATGGTAAGCCCAAAAGGCTTGAAGCCCAAAAAACATAAAAAAAGACAAGCCCGAAAGCCTATGGGAAAAGAAAGAAGAAAAAAAAAGAAAATAAGCCCAGACCAGAAGACTGGAGAAGAACCAGCGTAAGAAGAAAGCTGAGTCGAGATCCCCAAAGGACGCCAAAAGCTCGGGATCCCCAAGGCGTGTAGCACAGCCAAGAGAGGATTAAGACAACTTGAAGGAAAAGCCAAAAGAACACAAGAAACAGAGGGTAGATACGTCCTTCTCAAGCACCAGAGATCCAGCAAGAAAAAGAAGAAAACCTGGAGTGACTCCTCACAGCGCAAGTGGACGGTACCTTAAGGAACCAGAATGAAGGGCCATAAAAGGGGAGTAGTAGCAAAGAACTTTCGAACCAGCAGAGTAGGATTCCGCCCATTTGAGAAAAAAGATAAAGAAAAAGAACGGCTAAAAAGCTGAACCATGAGGAACGTGACATCAATGCACTCCGAAATAGATGGTCAACCATGGGCTTTCGAGGAAACAGCACAAAAAGGAAGAAAAAAAATGAGAATCAGGGAAAACTGAACCTCCTGAGCGATGGGTACAAAATGGGCTCTGGTACTCAAGGGGTAAAACAGGGGAATCAATAGTTCACCGGGACTCCAGAATAATACTATAAAAAGGGGGGAGGATTGTGAAGAGAGGATAGAGAAAAAATTACAACAGAATCATTGAGAAAGTTCTGTCGAGAAGAAAACTCAGAGAAATTAGTGGATTATCTCTCGGTATCCCAGAAACAGCCACTAAAGCACATACTTAGATTTAAAAAAAAAAAAATCAAACTTTGCAAGTTTTAGAGGCTTGAATAGCCATCTAAGACTATAATTTTTGAGCTTACTTGAACCTTGTATCACGTCTTAGTGAGCATACTGTAATCATAATAAAGAAAATTCAATGAAGTATTTCTTATTAATTTGAGGATCCCTAACCATTACTTTGTATATTTACTGATTGCTTTGCATTACTTTTGCTGTTTTGATTGTTGCTCAATACAAATATCCTCGTTTGCTAGTTTATGTGTATTGTAGGAAGTATGCCTTGTGCACCACTTGGTTCTTAAACAGCCCTTTAGCTGCGGTGAACCAAAGCCTAGTCCACCAAACTATAATCATTTGGCCCAGGATCCTTGGGCCTGTGTGCTTAAAAAAAAAAAAGCACTCTCACAATATTATAATTATTATTCAACATTTAATGTTCTTATTTGTAAGCCATTTTTCATATCCAAGCATTAAAATATAATTGCACATGTAGCGTTTTTCTATAGTACTTTAGCAAAAAAAAAAAAAAAAAAAAACAATGAGCTTAATTTATGTCTCATTTGTCTTTTTTTTTTTTTTATATAACAATTTTGTTGGGATTTATGCCCTAAAATCCAATTTATTGGCATGTCATAAATAATTAAATTGTTAATTATATGAGACTATTTATAAATGAACTAATGAGACATTATCATAGTCCTTGAGATGTATTGTATGCGATTTATGTGATTTAATCATAAAAGATATAAATCACAAGTTCCTTGTAAACTCAAAACGTAGTTCGTAGTCGGTGATGAAATTGGGCGTTTCATCTGTGAATACTGTAAGGACGTGATTCGTGGTGGACCTTAACGGTGTCGGGTTCGCACGTAAAAAGGCCCAAACAATATCATTTGTAGAGCGTGGGTTTGGAAGGCTAGGCCTTGATCGACAGGCGGTGGGTTTTTCGCGATGTTCATACAAGGTTAAGTTTTCCTTCACCCCTAGAGTCTTTCTCCTGGAGGTGAGCTGGGAGGCTCTGGTTTTTTGCCATTTTTCCCAACCCCTTCTCTAGGTTCCTTATCTTTCCTTTTATACTCGCCTGCGTCCACTATCCTTCATCCACGTATAGGGTCAACCTTTCCAAGGCTGATACTTGTCCCGTCAGTCCATACCCAAAGTCGTTGGGGATGGTTGTAAAAGCCAAAGAATGCGGCTCTGTCAGGTTCAAAGCATTAAATGGCAGTAACAGCAGTTTTTCCTGGATATTTTAGATCTTTCTTCCAAGTTTCAGTCCTATACCGTTTTTACCTTTCTTTCTGGGGGTACTTTGGGTCTGCCGAGGACTGAACTGCCCTCGGCGGTATCCAAAGGCTATCTTGTCGATTTAATCAACAACTGTCACTATGAATAATTAATCTCACGACTTCTAATTTCATAAACTCTTAATCCTGAGAGGATAGTGAACCTAATAATGAAATGTAGGTTACTTTGAAATATCAGGAGTGAGATCTAATATTCAAGGTCAAAATTTTAGTATGTTGGGTAACCACTTGTAGTGTTGAGGGAATACATATTCTCAAGATGGAATCCATAATCTCTTTTTATAGAGACATGAAATATCCCCTTGAAATAAGTTTAATGGGAACTAGTTATTCAGGACGCCCACTTTAGTAAGGTGTTACTAAAATTTATATTTATTGAAATCGGATTTCAATAAATATGAATAACTAAAAGATTAAACCGGATACTTAAGGATAAAATAGTTGTTTACAAAGTGACAGTTTATTATGACTTTGTTCAGTATGCATATTTCATGAAGGGGTCAAATGATATCATTAGAGTCTTGGGATATAATTTTTTAATAAGGCCTAAAGAGCAATTATATTTATATAGTGGTATTAAATATAATTAATGGTAATTTTGGACTTGTCAAGAGTTGACAGATAAGTCTAAGGCCTATTGGAGTTAGAGTCTTATTTGTTCCATTTGGTCTCATCCCAAACCACAAACTAAAACCTAATTGGGCAAGCCCAAAAGGCTAACCCAATTAGATAATAAGTTTTTATTTAATAAGAGTTATTAAATAAAGAAACTACCAAGGTAGTTAGTATGTACATATGATGAAAAAAAAAAAAAAAAAACAGCTTTTCTCTACAATGAGAAGAAGAATTTTCTTTGAGAATCAATGTACAAAAAGACTGATTGAGAGACCACTCTTCTTGGGCACTATGTGGAATTGGGATGTTGATTAGAGGTATTCTCAAGTCTTGTTTTTGAATTTCACTACATCAAGGTACACTTTCTATTTTTTGTTTTAGAATTCAAGGTTACATGTTATCTCTCATAAATAAAGTAGATCCGTGTTTGTTGCTTCCGCTATGTGTTTTGTATGAGATGCAAAACCAGATTTTCCAACAAATTTATGCAAAACACAAAACTCAAAAAACTAAATAATTTGTTTACAAACAAACACTTATTAATGTTACTAACAATAAATTTTGTAGAATTGGGAATAGCCCACGTCACCAAAGCCCAACACAAAGAGGGGCCCATGCGACTAAGGCCTGTTATAATGCGGTTGGCCCATATGGCTAAAGCCAGAAACAGAGGAGATGGGATTAACTAGCTAACAAAATGGGCAAGTCCTCGGTAATATAGAGTTACGCTCGAGCCAAGTTGGGCTCAACACCGACAAGCCAACCAAAGGAAAGAGCGAGGGAGAACAACCATTTGAGGTTGGAATTGAACATTGTCAAATAACTTTAAGGAGTTCATTGCCGAATACTAATTGGCGTCTAGAACAAGTTCTAAGGAAACCCTCTGAAGTCGTGAAGATTCCTGGGGATTCAGAAAGATGTGGGAAAGTGTATCAAATAGGGAAGTAATGATATCTCCCCCCCTAAGGAAAGACTATAAAAGGGGGAGAAGGTGAACATGTTAGGGGGTTAAAAAAATTAAGGCAAAAGAGAGTGAGAGTGAGGGAAACACAGGGAACCAGTGGGAAACGTAGGGAAATTGAGGGAACTATATTGCAATGAGGGTTAGGAGAAGACAAGTCAAGCGAGGTTCAAGGCCTAATTTGTAGGATCGTGACATATCCCACATAAAAATAAATTGGGGCCCAAATACAAATTGATAACAAAGTTTTTGGCCGCCACAATTGGCTCTGTCTGTGGGAATCCTACTCTACTTCAAGCGTTGAGCAAGCTTGGTACTATCCCATTGTGGAAGGTCTGCATGTTGGAGAGGGTTCTGCGGGAGGAAATCAGTCGAGGGCCTCCTCAAGGGGTCGTAGGAGGCGGGAAAGGAAGCATAGAAGGGAACATTAGCACATGCATGACGGGCACGAGGCGAGAGTAGACTCTGATGAGGGATCTTCCCATGGGGAATAAACGGTATCATATATCCCCGAGCGGTCTCATCACAGTGATCAACTGAGGGAGTTGGAGAATTTATAGAAGCAGGCAAATGATTTGGAGATTAAGCTAAGAGGCTGGAGTCGTAGAAGAAACCGACCTCTCAGCTCAATTTCCAAATCATTTGCGATGATCCCGACTATGTTGTCGATGAGTCATCTTAACGCAGTGGCTCACGTTGGTCAAGAGATCGATCACGTGAAACTGTAGGGCGTTATCGCGAATCTCCTATCGCGAAAGGCACGGACACCGTAATGCCGCTTTGGTTGCCATGAGCCAGGTATTGATGAGAACAACCTAATCATTGTTCACCAATGAGATCAAGTGTACGGAAATGCTGAGATGGTTTGCACGACCTCCATTCACTATCTACGATGGAAATGCTGACCTAGTGGAGCACGTGAGTCACTATATACAGATGATGTCACTTTATTCTCATAATGATGGGTTGATGTGTAAAGTGTTCCTACCTAGCCTTGGACCGACAGCAATGAGGTGGTTTAACGGTTTGAGGAAGGGGTCTATCCAAAATTTTAGGGAGTTAATGCAAGCGTTTGGAGCCCGATTCATTACATGTAGCAAAGTTCCTCAACCGATAGGTTCTTTGTTATCTATGAGGATGAAAAGTGGTAAGACCCTCTGATCTTATACGAACAGGTATTAGGAACTTTATAATGAGATAGGAGGGGGGAATGAGCAAATGGTAGCCAACACCTTTGGAATGGGCCTCCTCGAAGAGTCAACGTTGAGAGATTCTCTAACCATGTGACCTCCCGAAGACATGCACCAGCTAATGAGAAGGATTGAGGAGTACAAGAGACTGGAAGATGATCGATTGCAGGGCAAAGGTAAAGCCCCAGCCTCATCTCAGTGTCGTAAAGAATATCGCCCTAAAAAGTTTCAGCAAAGAACTAGGAGAGAGCCAAGGGTGCCTGGGGAAAGCTCAGAGCAACGTGGCAAGGGAGTTAATGCTACGTTCAAGGAACCAATTTTATAAAATCCTGGAACGCATTAAAAATGAGCCTTATTTCTGATGACCGGGAAAGATGGGTGGAGACCTAGTGAGAAGGAATCAGAGCTTATATTGCACATACCATTGAGAAAAAGGGCACACTATCGAGTAAAGCCACGTGTTGAAGGATCACTTGGAGCAGTTGGTGAAGGCTGGGCATCTTAAGGAGTTCTTAGTTGGGCAAGAAGGAGTACATATAGGTCAAGGGTCGGGAGGTATATGTGGGCTTGGGAAGAAGAAGGAAACAAAGTTCTGAATTTGAAAAAGGAACTAAAGTATATAATGGCACGAAGAATGTTGGTATTTATAGAGACGAGGACCATTTAATGAAACTGAAAAAATCAATCAATACTTACCGTTGTGTCTTTTCACGTGTGCCTCGATAGTCGAAGCGCCAGATTATCTCAACTGTCTAATGTTGAAGATGCTGTCACGTGCATGTTCAGGATGAGCAATCATGTCCAGTGCATTAATTGAGCAACGGTTGACATTGCCGAGGTGTAGCCGTTGTATTTGGAAAAGAGAAAGAGAGAGAAATCATCAACCACATAGTAGAGAACCCCGATCCTATCTCCATTTCATGAAAATGGGATTGTGGGGGAGCTATTGTAGGGGCTTGGGCCCCTGAATTAGGAATGGTCCACATCACCAAAGCCCAACACAAAGAGGGGCCCACGCGGCTAAGGCTCGTTATAGTGCGGTTGGCCCATATGGCTAAAGCCAAACACATAGGAGATGGGATTAGCTTGCTAACAAAATGGGCAAGTCCTCGGTAATATAGTGTTACGCTCGGGCCAAGTTGGGCCCAACATCAACAAGCCAGTTAAAGGAAAGATCGAGGGAGAACGACCATTTGAGGTTAGAACCAAACATTGTTAAATAACTTTGGGGAGTTCGCTGTCGAGCACTAATTGGTGTTCGAAACAAGTTTCAAGGAAATCCTCTGAAGTCGTGAGGATTCCTGGGGATTCAGATAGATGTGGGAAAGTGTGCCAAGTGGGGAAGTAATGATAACTCCCCCCACTAAGGAGAGACTACAAAAGGGGGAGAAGGTGAACATGTTAGGGGGTTAGAAAAATTAGGGTAAGAGAGAGTGAGAGTAAGGGAAACACAGGAACTAGTGGGAAACGTAGGGAAACCGGGGGAACTGCATTGCAATGAGGGTTAGGGGAAGACAAGCCAGGCGAGATTCAGGGCCTAATTTGTAGGGTCGTGACATATCCCACGTATAAATAAATTAGGGTCCAAATACAAACTGATAACAAAGTTTTTGGCCATCACATATTTCTTAACAAAAACGAATGTAAGGGTCAAATTGACAACAAGTGTGAAGTTAAAAGATGAAACTTACAAAATTTAAATTTAAAGGACTAAAATGACAATTGACCTAAATTGAACAGGTGTAAAATAATTTTTAGAATGCAATAATTGTTCCTTTATAAAAAATCTATATTTTTGGTTTATTTTCCTACATGTTCGTGTGGGTATTCTGTAGTTTCTAGTAGCTTATTTGTATAATATTTATTAAAAAAATATAAACTTTGGTAGCATTTATGTTAAATGTGTGACAAAAACTTACAAACTAGTTTATTTTCAAAAATAACCCCTAGGGGTTGGCTTAGTAGTTTCTAAAGACTCATAATATTCATGAGATCCTGGGTTTGAAACTTCTCACAAACATCTTAGAGCCACCCTCATGAGATTCCTCTCTGTAATAACCTGGTGTATGTGGGACGAAGAGATTGCATGCATCCGTGAAAATATCGGATACTCAAAGAGGTCCGAATATTCTCATTTGTCAAAAAAAGTTAGTTTTGTTAATTTTTTTTAATGCTAAAACAAAAAAGTTAAAAAATTTTGACAACACAAACCTTAATTTAAATAAAATAAAAATAAAATTAGCAGGCCTTAAAAATTAGGGAACCAAACACTTCTACATGATAACTAACAGAAAGGATAGGAGTGGTTTTAATAATTAAAGAAAAGAGTAGGAGTGGCCAAATAAAAACCAGACCTCCGGCTAGTGGAAACTAGAGAAAAGAATATTCCTTTGGCACGTCACCACCCCTCAGTAGGAAAGAGTACGAAGAGAGTGAAAAACACGCGCTATAATGGCGAGTACGTGATCGAAACCACTTTTATAATTTGTTCAGCTACCAGAAATGGCAACAAATCAGGCTGCCGCTTATAGGTCTGGATCTTGCAGTTTTTGGTTTGACTCGGTTTTCAGCTTCTTTTTGCCGTCCCAACGCCCAATACGACACTGTTTCTTTTTATGTAAACATTAATTTATTATTTTTTTTAGAACTATTAATTTGTATTTTTAACTTTTTAAATTTTTATTTTATTTTATAAATGAGTGTATTTAGTACCTGTTTGGCAGCGTCTGCATTTGTTTGGGTTTCACCTCTTTTTTTTTTTTTTTTTTTTGAGAAGAGTATTAATTGAGTTTTAGTAAGTCTCATGCATTATTTATGGAATCCATAAATCTCTTTTTTTATTAAAATTTTTATTTTAAAAAATAGTCATACAGTACTATTTACATATTTAAAAATTATTTTATTACAGTATTTTTAATTATCAGTAAAATAAGCAGTATTCAAACGGACCTTTAGTCCTCCTGTATTTAATTATTTATGTATATGCTGTTTTTCCATTTCACATTCACCAAATTATTAGAGAGATGAATTTGTTAAAAGGTGGCCCAAAGATATTAACAAGAATAAATGAAAACTTTTGTTAATGGATTCATTCATGCATCCGTTAAAAGAAGTTTAATGAGCTTCATTCCATTGGAGAACAATAAAAATAAATAAATAAATGCTTTTTTTAATTGATTGATGTATGACTCCATCTAAAAAAAATCAATAGATTATAATTAAAATCTCAACTATAATTACTACTTTCAGACACTTGTTAATTAGACCATAAATAAATGGTATCAATGACTAATCGAAGAAAAATATGTTGTTGATGAGTTGAATAGATTTAAAAGATGTGTCATAAATTTGAAAGCCTTAAAGTTTTATCCATCATTCTATTAGTTAATGAAATTTATGAGATATTTCATGAGTGAATAGTATGACATTACTATTTATTTATGGAAAATGTTAATCTAAGGACATTTGTTTGAGAACTATTTTTAAAAACATTTTTATAGAAAAATGATAAAGCAATTAATTTTGTTAACAATTTTTTATATTTCCTAAAAAAAAAAAACTTTTTATATTTCCCATAAAAATTGTATCAAAACTTTCCTATCATAGTTTATTAATAATTGCCCTAAAAGCGCCGTGAACCTTTATTTATTGGGTCATGTTAACATGAGCCCTTAGGACAATGATTAACAATCTATTTTAGGAAAGTTTTGATACCACTTTTATGAGAAATAGAAAAAATTGTCATAACATTAATTGTTTTTTTTTTTTTTTTCATTTTTCATAAAAACTTTCTTTAAATAAATTATTAACCATTACTCTAAAGTACTGGTTAACATTTCTATTATTTATTAACTTCAACCCTTTTTTCCCTCCTATGCTTTCTCATGCAGCGTACTTCTACTTAAACGAGGGAAATGGTTAACATCCTTTTCTAAAATAAATAGTGTGAGAGACTTCACTACATCCCAAACCCCCACTTAACTAGGTCCAATAGATTCCCTTTGTCCACCTTAGGAAAGACATTCATCTTCGCAAGACACAAGGCTAACGTTTTGGTGGAAAAAGCTGTAATTCCTTGGAGATAGTAATTTAGGTGACACTGATTTCAGATACATCGTGACCGACCAACACAACAATATTTGATTTAATATAATGGGAAAAATTAACGGATGTTTAGCTTATAAAATTTTTCTCAAAAAAAAAAAAAAAGCTTATAAAATTAAGGGCCTTATTTGATAAATTTTTTGTGTCTTTGTAAATTGTTGTAACCTGTAAAGGGCACTCACATTTGATTCAACAAACCAAATATTTAGCTAAACTCACCCAAACATCTATGCATCAAGCTTAATATTATAGTGTGCAAAACTAACAAATAAACAGTACTTCAGTACTGTTCATTGATCCACCAAAACAAAATAGTTTTTTATTCTCTCTCTCTCTCTCTCTCTTAAGTGGAGCTATCAATTGAAATTATAATGGTTTGCTCTCACAGCCTCACGACGGAGCTTATGGATTGGGGTTGGAGATGATAGGTTAAAGCTGATCTTTGTAGATTCAGATTGATACATGATGATTTTGGTTGCTTGCGATGGAAGGGCTCGAAATTGAAACTATAGATGATAGATTGGAGCTAAGATTTGCAAATTTAGATTGACATAGGTTAATGTGAGCTACTTGTGATGCTAGAGCTCACTAGTTAGGTTACAGTGGTGAATCTCGCTAGTTGTTTAGGTTAGGGTGGCGAAACGTATGGGTTGTGATGGTGGAGGATAGGAGCAGAGCCAGGAATTTGTGTTTGGAAGTGCTAAGGTAAAACTATCATATTGATTTCGAGCCAAATGAAAGGTTGGTTTTGTTGATGGCGAGTGCTAAAGAAAAGCGGTGGATTTACAAAGGAGAGAGACTGAGAATGTCAGAAAATGATGAGTGTAAATAAATAAATAAAAGAAGAAGAAGAAGAAGAAGAAGCAAGGTGAAAAGGTTAGAGAGGGGTGGTAAAATAAAAATAAAAAAAAGATGAGAAAGATGAGATGTGAAAGTTATAGAAAGTGCACTGTGAAAAAAAAAAAAGAAAAAAGAAAAAAGAAGTAGAGAAAGAGAAGTAATGGTAGAGAAGAGAAGAGAAGAAATTGTATGAGAGTTGAGAAAAGGAAAAATAATATTTTCAACAAAAAAAAAAAAATATTGATTACACTTTTCCATATTTTTCCTATGTGGTAGATTATGATTGACTATCTATTCCCATAATTGTTTTATGTGATAGACTGTAAATAGCTATCTACTACTATCACATGGATCACTATTTTTTTTTTCTCAACCATTCACCGTCTACAACATAAAACAATTGTGACAAAATGTGTAAAAATGTGTGATATTAGTATTATTGAGAAAATAAAAAATAAAAAACATATAAAGTGGAGCTACAAAGGAGCAGACATTCATGTGGAAGGTAGATTTGTTTATAAATGCTGTTACACGTTTTTTTTTTCTATTTACAAAAATGCCTCTTTTGTTTTTTGGAAACAAAAATATGGGATGTTGAGGAATAGAAACTAACAAAACAAGTGCAAAGTTAAGATTTTGGAAGCCAAATTTGACCGACATGTTGGAGGTGGGCCGCCAAAGCTTTGTTCTTGGAGGGCCAGCTCTTTAAAAAATTGAGTGGGGTTCTATTTTTACCTATTGTTAGAATATTTTAAAAAAATTTTAGGGACCAACTCACTACATGGCTCCACCCTTGGTGGAGAAGGTCGTGGGTTGAGGTGGCAAAGCTCATGGTTGTGATTTTTTTTTTTTCTCTTCTTTTTTTAACCAAAAGATAAAGGTTCATGGCAGAGATTGTGAATTGATTTGGGAAAAGAGGAAAGGAAAAAAAATCAAAAGAAAGAAAAAATAATATTTAAATAAAATAAATATAAAATATTGAGGCTAGTATAAATAACTCTATTTATATTACAGATTAACTAAAGTAACAAAAGTGATCAAGTTTGACTATATTGTGAAGAGGCTTATGGGAATGCTTCCTTCAATTTAAAAGCGGTAGAACACGGGCACTTTACGTGTGAGACTTGACTTCTTCTTGTGAAGGGTCTCATGCGCGCACCTTTTTTTTTTTTTTGATAAGCACCTTCCATTTTTTAATGTCTCGTGCATGCATCTTCCTATTTGTTAACCACGTGCTAATTCATTTTATTTGTCTTTTTCTCTGTATATCTTTAGCTCTTATTCGTTCACTTGTATTTAAAAAAGGAAAAAGAAAACGAAGGAAAAGTTATTACTTCTTTCTCTCTTCCATGGGCCAAATAGTAGAGGTTGAAAGGATTAAAAAAACTATGGCTAGTTAAACATTGATCTTCTCAACATTTCTCACAAGCCAATCTATGGATTTGGATCGAGTTTCAAGCCTTGTTTTTCCTCTTGGATTTTTTAAAATAATTTTTTTTTTTGAAATAAAACTTAAGTATTGTATTTGCTAATATGCACACTTGTGTGACATTTTCACTAAATGTGATATCGTGAAAGTTTGAAGAAAGCACACACGATACTCTCTTGATGGAACAGAAACTAAATTATTAACTTCTGATAATAAACCTTGAATCCACAATGTGATAAATTGAAATTCACCAGAGAAAAGTTTGAGAAATACTTTACAATTTTATTGATAATAATATTAAAAAATATGTTTACAGACTTAAGGGCCTATTTAAGGGCTCTGTAAAAGTTTACCGACAAAAAAATATATTCTAAAAAAAAAAAAAATTAATACCTAATTATAACATGAACCGATCTAAAAAACATTAAAAGCACCTAAAAATAAAGAAATAAATGCCCTAAATCTAAAATAACAAAAATTACATAAAAATAACAAATTACATAAATTAATTTGGAGATTTTGTCCTACATCAAAATGGGTGTTGCCCATGTTGAGGTTCTCTATGGCAATTACTAAAATGGGTCTTCATTATTTAATTGTTGTAAGTTGTAACCTTTAAAGATAGTTAATTGGAAGCATAAAATGATCATGATAGAGAAATAACTGACCTCAATCTTATGCTTCGAATATAATCAAAGGCATTTAAAAAAAAGAAAAACTAAACTTAGTTTTAATCACCTACACATTAAACAAATAAAATTATGATTTAATTTTTTTTCCCAATATAATCCTTTGGTGATTGAGCTATATCCATTGATATTTCATAAAATACCAATGAAAAAAAATGTCTACATAATAAAAATTAAAGAAAAAGTTAAGAAAAATGAACACACACGCTACTAAAAATATTTCTCATTCCTATTTCAAATCTAATTATGCTTATGGCCAGTCTTTAATTGTTGGATAATACAAATAAAGAGAAGGCAATGCGAAATCATTAGCAAGAAGGTTGTAAGTATACATTAATTTAATTCAAGGTTGATGCATTTTTTATCACCAGAATCTCAAAGAGTGTGATGAGAGGTAGCACAAAATATAAACACATTTGGAGACACATAAATCTCATCACACACCTTGGTATATTTTTGATTAAAAAATGCATCAACCCCAAATTATGATAAATAAAAACTATTAACCTTTTTTTTTTTAAAAAGAAGAGCCTCATGCACATGCTCAAATGCAGTGGTTATGTATGCGAGTGTGCATATATATATATATATATATATTACACGTATTTATATACCTACAATTACTTATTTGCTTCCTTTAAATATTTGGGCTAACTGTTCTTGTGCTAACAATTATTGGGCTATTTATGTATTATTTCTATGATTTTTTGGACTCTGTTATTTTGTGCACATACTGGTTCACATGGCCCATCCTACGGAGCGAAATAGATCCAACTCCCTCAAACCTAAGCAACCTCAGCCCAAGTCCATGGACGGCACAAAAAAGGCCCTTACATTTTTTTTTTTTTGCTACTAGGTATCATATACAATCCAAGGATAGTCAAAGCAAAGCATGTCCAATGTGTAATGGTTTGATAACGACTAGGAACACAATAGGATCTTTCAACATGAATAATGTGGCCAATTTCAGTAACAGCCCAGACAAGAACAATCACGAGGACCACACCACCGAGTTGATCAGTCCCAACTCGGTGGTGGCTTCAACCTCAGCAGGCAACATGTCGCGACGCTACATTAATTCGACATCCCTGTCCAAGCCCAGGTGATCAGTGACAATCCCTCGAGTCTCACCAAGCTCAAGCCACAAGTCCAGCAAGGTCATACCTACTGCAACATTTACTATTCCAGTTTTATATATATGGAATTAGCCAAGATGACATGGATATGAAGTTCAATTGATGGCTCAACTGCTCAACCCCATCTTTGATGATACTCACTTCTACCGTTGAGAAATTTAAATCAAAGCATAGAGGGATCGAGCATCGAGGTTTACAGGAGATGCCATTTTGAAGGACTTCGATTTATATGAATAAAGTTGTCAGCTGCTAGTATGGGTCACATTTGGTTTGCCCATGCACGAACGTAAGAACATATTCTCACTAAAACTAGTAGTTTATGATCTGATGCATCTATATAAGTACTTCATAAGTATTATTTGGAGTTGCGTTTAGTGGGTTTTGCTATTATTGTTCCTTTACTTTTCTTTGTTCTTTCACTCTGTACTTTGTTCCTTGTTGCTCCTGTATTTTGATCATGGTATAAAATGAGTGCTAAATTCTTTGACATGGGCCATCCGTTTCACTGGGGTTATATCTGGGGGAGAGTATGTATTTGTTATTTTTGACCTAAATAGTTTGCGAGAGATTTCCTGTTTTGTTCCATCTTTCCTATAAAGAAAATCCAGTAGATTTAAAAAATAAAAATTATACATGTACTTTTTTGTGTTCACCCAAATAATCTCAAACTATGTAACACGTAACAAAATGGATGAACCAACGGTTGTTCTTAGAACAGTGCAGTCGGGCTTTGGATAGGTTTTTGCCCCATAAATGAAGCTGAGTCGCATCAGAGGGAGTGGAGAGACCAAATTGCACCAGCTTATCAATCTTTCACACCCAATTTTTGGCCCAAACTTTTGGGGCGTACGGTTTAGACAAGTGAAAATTATCGCTATTTTTGTTTTAAAGTAAAAATATTTTACATATTTCACGGTGTTTGTTTTAACGTAAAATGTAACTTACTGTAAAATGTTTTATATAGTCAAATTGTAAAACCAAGCCTAAAACATTTTACATGTTTTAAGCTTAAAACAAGGGAGAAAATAGGCTTTTGTCCTCTATTTTTTTTTTTTTTTTTAATATCCAGTAAAATGTCTCATATCTGAAACTATTTATGGAAATGTCACTGTTTTGAAACTCGATTTTCTAAAAATTAAGTTTCAATTTAAAACTCGATTTTTGGACAATTGAGTTATAGCAAATTGAAAAATAAAGTACATGGAACTCAAGTTCATGGAACTCTAATTCCAGAAAAAAAAAAAAAAAAAAAAAAAAAAAAAAAAAAAAAAAAAAAAAAAAAAAAAAAACTCAAGAAGGTCGAACTAAAAATTGGTGGGTGGAGATGGAGCCAGTAATGAGTGACGCCAATGAGTGATGAGTGGCTAATGATCTGGTTTGTGGAAGAGAGAATTTGAGAGTGAGAAAGGGGAGAATTGTCAAGAGAGAGAAAGAGAGTTGGGTGAGTGAGTTTGTAAAATGTTTTATGCTTGTTTTAAGAAGAAAACCAATCTATGTTTTTGGATGGTTTATGGATCATAGGTGTTTGGATTTGTAGGTTGTGGAGGGCAGCTGAAATGGTTTGTGAGTTGCGGTGGGTGGTTGGCCAACCTTTTTTATTCCCTCTCAAATATATGAATTTGAGTGGTCGGTGGAGTGGTGTTGTGTTGGTTTTTGCTAATTTAAAGGTGGTTGCTTGGATTTGATTAGTTGTGAGATTAAATTTTTTTTTTTTTTTTCATTTTATCATGAAACAAACACTTGAAAATATTTTCTTACTATTTTCATGTAAGCAACCAAACATTGTAAAATGAAAATGTTTTCTGTAGGGGCGGTTTTTGGGGCTCAGGCCCAGCAAGTAAGTGTTTTTGGCCCAAAAGTCCCTAGACAATGAATTTGTAGAGAGTGGGTTACAGAGCTAGGACTAGACGAAGTGAACGTCAGTTAGATGTACGCCATGCAACACGTTGAACGTGAGAATATTCCATTTACGTTTTATAGGATATCGGTCCGAGGAGACGTATAAGTACACCTCTTGCTCTGTTTACAGACTATAGAGTTCTTTCACCTTTCTCTTTCTCTTTTTTCTTAATTCTCCGATCCCCTCTTCTTGGGGATCTCCTTCTCTTATATAGCTTCCTTGAATTGATAAGGACCTTACACTTGTTAGCCATCTGGTCCTTCACTTGAGTGCCTGTCCCATCGGACATCTCCCTTATCCTTCTGTGAGTTGCACTGGCCAATGTAACACTGTTCGTCTGTCTTCTCCACATTAATGCGGCTGAAAAAGTAGCTTCCTTGCATTTAATGCGGCAGCTGTGGTTGCCTCCTGGACGTCTAACATTCTCCTCTTGTTTGGGATGGTTCCTCACTGTGTGTAGGGTGTACGTTGGACTCCCATTTGGCGTGTTCGAGGAGGCGCTCCTCCTCGGACGCCCCCTTAAATAAGTTCGGCCCAACAGGATTGGGCTGGAAATCTTCTGGCCCCGTTTTCCCTTCTTGTCATGGCCGGACTCCGCGCAGGGCCCAAAGCCCACTATTGGTTTGTAAATTTCACCCCTACATTTTCAATAAAATATTTTACAGCAAAAAAAATGGAATGTGTGTCACACTTCCTAATAAAAATAATGCATGTTAATTTGCAAATTGAACAATTTCATTTTTATTTTTTTTAATTTCTCATTTGATTCAAATCTAAATTTTTTTTTTCAAAATAGTCAAATCAAAGGGAAACGATTTTTAAGATAAAACAAAATTTGCTCCTATCAAATTATTGGGTTTTCTATTAAACTCAATCAAGATTTATGATATTTAGGGTATAATCTCAAACTACATTATGAAGAATGATTGAGTTTATTTATTTGTTATTCAAATTGGTTTGTATGAAAACTATTGAGTTTTTAATTTTGATTTAAGAGTGAAAAATTAGGTAGGTCGGATCTGGTTGACTAAATTGGTTAATCCACTAACATTGGGCCATGAATTTAAACTGTTAAAAATCGCAAAGCACAATTAAGTGGAGCCCAATTCAGCAAACAAGTATATATATAACACATGGTTTAGGCCAGTGGCAGTTTCGTAATAAGTCAGCATAAAGAGAAAGCCAATAACCATAACTAACCATAACTAACTATATAACAGAATCCACACCCGCGAAACTCAACAAAATCAAAAATAGTACACTCTAATTCTCAAGAATTGCAAAAATGGCGACCAAGATCGTGACTCTGACTCTGACTCTGGGCGTGGTGATTCTGCTACTGTCACTCCCCGGCGGCGTCAAACCCGTCCACTGCATCTCTAGCGGCGACATGGAGTCGATGCTTTCCGCCTTGAGAGCCCGCGGCTACAACCTCTTCTCCAACGCCATCGCCACCTCCGACCTCCAGTTAGACCTCCTCTGCACCCATTCCAACTCCAACTCCAACGACAACGCTTCCAACGACAACGACGACTACTTCTTCACCATTTTCGCTCCCACCGACTCCGCTCTCTTCGCTCTCGACATGACTCAAACGGCGCCGTTTTTCACCGACACGCTCCGCCTCCACGTCGTCCCTAAGCGGCTCTCCTTCTCTCAGCTCCAGCGGCTTTCCTCCGCTAACCTCCGTACTCTCCTCCCCTCCCGTGATCTCCACGTCACCACCAGGCATCTTTCTCCTCCTCCTCCTCCTCCTCGGAATCATCATAATCGTCGCCGCCGTGTCGTTGTCGTCTCCGTCGACGAAATCGAAGTCGTTTTTCCAGGAGTGTACTACGGCCGATACGTCGCCGTTCACGGCCTCAACGGAATTCTCACTCTCCGTGGACCTCCTCAGTACTCCTCCTCGTCTCCGGTCCGTTCGGTTCTCCCTCAGCGAACCAACATTTGCTCCAACAGTAACCGTACTGCGCCGCCGCCGCCACAACAACCACCGCAAGACTTTTGCGGTTATTCTCCGGCTAATTCGCCTTCGTATCTTGGCGTTTCGCCAGGTCTTGCTCCGACGATCCAGTCACCGGAGAGTGAGAATACGGCGTCGCCTTCTCCGTCGATCGGCAATTATGGTCAGGATGATCAAGATCATCAACTCGGAGAATTATATGGTCCATTGGATGGTGAGATTTTGGAGCCCAGCCACGTCAGCGGGTCGGAGTTGTTATTCTTTGAATCACGCACATAATGTGGGTCCTACGTCCTACGTGGATAACACAAGCATTCTTTTCTTCCTTTGGTTTTGTATTTTTGGATTTCGCAATTTCAGATTTTAGAAATGAAAACGGAGACATGTCTTGTTTCGTGTACGTATCCATTCCGATCCCCTGTAATTTTCACCTATGATTTACTTGTTAGTTTCTTCTACTACTATGCCTATTTCATTTGTAGCCATATATGATATACCATAACAATTTAGTGTACTCAACCCAAAAAGAAAATACTAGTGGAGAGTAATTGACTAAAAGAAAAGTCACGAATCAAATTTTCTTTTAAAATTACTTCCAACTCATCATCATTATGTGACAAGTTATAAAACGATTCACATGAATATACATTTTTAGTTACAATATTTTTTATTGAGTTACGTAACTTGTTTAAATAATATGTATAGACAGTTTTATAAATTATCATGTAGTGGATTGAAGCGTTTTTTTTTTTTTTTCAAAACAATTCGGAGGAAAACTTTTTTTTGACCTTGTTTGATTTTGGATCACAACCAGTTTATAATCCAAAAGCATAATGAGAAATGCAAAAGGAAAAAAATTGGAAGTAAAGATAAAAGAAAGCAAGGATAAAAGGGAGCAAGACACAGAAGTTGTAAATAAGAAAAGATGAAAACGGGCAGTAGTTTTAACTAAAAAAAAACTAAAACTGCAAGTAGCACATCTTAGAGTTTAGTTGTCTATTTGCCATCTGTCAGTTTCATATTGGCTTAAGGTTGTAACTAATTTAGGAGGGAAACTTGGGTATAGTTTGGAGCTTAGTTAGAGGCAGTTATGAATGTCTTGCCTTATTAGCGTATAAATACAGTGTGTATGTCAATTATTTTTCATTCATTGCAATATACAGAACGTGATCAATCTGTATAAATATCCCACTCCTACTAAAGCCTACTTAAGAGGAGGGACTATAAATAAGTGAACAAAACGAGAATTAACATACGCATCAAAGAAGCGAGAGGACTTCTTATCTACTTTGATGTCTGTGTAAATGCGTAAAAATAAGCTCAAGAGTGGATTTATTATAAACTACCTCAATCAAATTGCACAAAATATTACAACTTACAAACCCCACACTTGAAGTTGCAAAGCGATTTCTGAAGCGATGCACCAATATTAAAGTATAGGGTAAATTTCAAAAAAACTACCCTGAGGTTTGAAGAAATACCAAACACATCCACAACTTATAAAAAATGGCCAATTTAATCCTTCAACACAAACGGTGTTAACATCCACCGTTAATAACAAACTTTTCTAAAAAAAAAAAAAAAAATTAATACTTAGATCTAACTCTTTCTTCGTTTCTATTTCCTAATCTCAATCTCCCTCAACTTTCTTTTTCTTTATCAAAATCATTCTCTAAAATTTTCTCCATTTTTCTTCTTAAAATAAACAGCACAACAATTCTTTTTTTGGTTCTTTTTTCTTCAAAAAAAAATTTAACGAAAAAGGTGATTACTTTGCTGCTTTCTGTTTGGTTGCCAAGAAAATCAAAGAGAAATGCTTAGAAAATCAAAGGAAAATCCATAGAAAAAGCCTCATCTCCTCCATGCAGTGTTTGGAAGCCGAGAAAACAAAAAGAAAAAGAAAAAGCTCCTTAAAAAACAAGCCCTTTTCTCCTCCACAAAGAAACCCAAGAAAACCCAATCCAATCACACCATCTATGCTCCTAAATCCACCACAAAATTGCCATCAACCACCAAGCAAACATCAATACTGCTGATACTCATGTCAGCCAAACCCAAATCCAGTCCCACCACCGCAAGATCTCTACACCAAAATAGAGAGATGAGAAAGGAAACATCAACCACCAAGCAAACATCAAAATTGTTGATACTCAAGATCTCCACACTGAAATAGAGAAATGAGAAAGGAAGCGGATCCATCATCCATCATCAGCAAGATTTAGACAACCAAAGGCAAAGAAAGTTGAGAGAGAAAGAGTGTTAGATGAGATTGTGAAAAGGAAAAGAGAAAGAAAGCCAGATTTGGAAAAGAAAAAAAAAATTTGAGGGAGAGAGTGTATGGTGAGACTGAGAAAAAGAAAAGAGGTGAGAGAGTAAGAATTTGTCAATAACGGTGGATGTTAACACCGTTTGTGTTGAAAGATTAGATTGACCATTTTTAACAAGTTGTGGATGTGTTTGGTATTTCCTCAAACCTCATGATAGTTTTCTGGAATTTACCCTAAAGTATATTTCGTTTTCTTTGACCATAGATAAACAAATTTTGGTAGTTTAGATAAAACAAGCTTTCTTTCTTGCTTTCCTTTTTTTTTCTTTTCTTCTTATTAATTTATGAGGGTTGTTTGGGTGAATGACTAGGGATTAAATCCCTTTCATTGTAATTATTATCAAATCACAGCATGTGTAATAGAGTTGCTATAAACATCATCGGAAATTCCTCCAAATTAGGAAAGGAGTGACCATTTAGAGTGGCAAACGTTCAATCTCTTCAAGTGTACACTGGTTGCACTCTTTCCAATAGTTCTCGTGATTGCATAGCATAGTGTAATCGCACCCCTAAGCTTAAAGCATAACCCATTGGAGTCAAAACAAGCAAAAATCAATGACTAGAGTGAGTACATGCAAAATCACAATGGACCACTTTTATCGCACATGCAACATTTACCAGAAGAACGCCTTAATATGAGAAATTTGTTAGCCACAACCATGGTAAGAACATTTGTATCCTGAAATGCTTGGTTTACAAGAATTAAATGTGTCTAGTATGGTTCTTTTGTAAGGAGACATTGCATCCTTGATATGCTATAATGGACAGCCAAGGAAAGATTAGAATTTAGATCGACGCATGAAATAAAACACTTTCAGAGGCACATATACTTTAGGCAGGTATATCCACCCGGTGGTGAGACAGTTCAAAGTTAATTCTAACATGAATACAAGATTGTCAAGTTTTGATAATGGTTTAGCATGGAGAGAACTAGTATATGATTAAGTTAGCTTGTTCAAGCTAAATTAGTGGCACGCTTTAAAAATAGGTGCAAAAAATCACCAAATTGAACAAGATTACAAAAACCACCCCACTTGCTTTTTCCTGAAAAAAATTTGACACTTCATGAATTGCATGCAATTCTTTATCCAAAAGCACAGTGACAGTAGAGAAACGCACAATGGCTTTTCTTGTGATTAACACAACTAGGGCTATAAATGAAAATTTCTTTTCATTCTCTATCTTTTGCCTTTTGTCTTTGTTTATTTGGTAAAAGAAAACAAGAAAATCGATGACATTGTAGAAAGAGTGGACTGATACATTAATTTGAGACCTAGAAAATACACTAACCATTCTAAGGGGGCATTGCTAAGAATACCCTACTAGCCTACTTTTTTTATTTATAAAAGGATCTTACAAAATGTGAATTATCATGCATCAAAGGAGCAACATGACTTCTATCTCCTTTGATGTTGTGCAAATGCGTAATAAGTTCAAGGGGATCAATCAAGTACCTCGATCTTGTGAAGCCTCTATACATAATACTCCCAATCCCAATAGACAGCAAAGGAGCATAATCCTTTTAACATCAATGAAGAGTTTACCTTGTATAAAACAGTTGCCATTCTGATGTAGAAATTCCTCCAAAAGGATCGTTTCAATGAAAGTACACAAAATTGTTGGTGGGTTTCAACTTACAAACCAACACCTGTAGTTTCAAAGTGATTTCCAGAACTTTGTGGTTCCCAGCCAGATAATATTCATAGTAATAGGTGGACTTAATCATCTCCAAAGCCTTCCATGTCACCGTCTTCATCCCCATAGTCAAGGTCATCTGCCACCTGCTCATGGTCAACATCCCCAAGATTACCATGAAGGTTTGCATTATTATCTACCTCATCATGTTCTCCAGTTTCCAATTTCATGGAACCTAGATTTTCATCAGTGAAAAATGAGGTATAGGGCTTGGAAACCTGCAAGAGGAAATTAAATGTCATGTAGGAATTATGTGATCCCAGGAAATATTTCAAAATTCAGAAAATTAAGAAAAAGATTCTATAAACATTGGGATGGACTGTCTAGATGTAAATCCCCGAGCTCAAGACCAATCCTCAAATGTATGACTGTTACACTTGCGCTAAATGATCCATATCAAACATAACAAGCCTAATGACAAATATTCGACAAATGCTTCCCTAACTAGTTCCTCCACCCAAAAAAAAGGACAACCACTCTCTGATAAGACCCAAGAGACCTGAAATGATCTAAAAACAAAGTTCCACAACTGATCCCCCCCAAAAAAAAAACAAAATGAATGAAAAGATGATCCACTACACTGGCACATGCAACACCAACCCACTATAGTATAGCCTCTTCTCCTAAGATTATTGCCAATGAGTATTTTCCCCCATGTTGCCTCCCAAACAAAAAAAGAAACTCGCCAATGGGCCTTCACCACCCCAAATACCTTTCGAGGGAAAGTGACAGAAGAAGACCCCTCAAAAGATTATAATAAGAACGAATGTCAAACTCCCCATTTTTCCTCAACCTACACCTCACCCAGTCTCCACTCTCAATAAAAGGAATATGAGACTCTAGAAGATGAAGAAAGGCAGCCAACAAATCCAAATCCCAATCATTAAAATCTCAATGAAACATAACATCCAAACTCCACTGCTTGCCCTCAACCTCCCTCACCGATAAAGACTCCATTGAATCCTTCTGATTGTTGGAGTTCTCTTACAGAATTGGGAAAGCCACTTTGAACTAATAGGCTGGAAATATCTAATATGGGAAGCATTGTTCTTTTTGGGAATTAAAGCTATAAGGGAATCATTGAAGAATTTGTCAAACTTCCCATACTGGTAAAACTCCTCAAAGAATATCAACACATCTCTCTCCACTACCCTTCAACAGTGATGGAAGAAAGCCATTGATGGAGATCAAGGCACCGCTTCGAAGGATCTCGTTCAAGTACCAATTGGGCCGGTTACAAGAGCACGAGCAAAAAAGTTCAAGGATGTACTCAACGGACTCATCCAAGAGTTATGGGCTCAAGCAAATTCGTGGAGGCCCATTGAGCATGATCCACGTGGGCAACAAAAAATCATCACCTTGATTCAAGTTCTAGAAGGATCCGGTCAAGGCTAAGAATTGGCATGAAATATTTTGGGTCTATGTTAAAAACGTTATTCTAGGTTTAGGTGATTTATTTCCTTGTTTTTAGGTGCATTTAATGCTTTTTAGGTCAAACTTTATTCCTAATATGGTTAGGTATCAATCAGGAGTTATTTTATAATATATTTTCTTGTCTGTTAAATTTTAAGGAGCCCTTAAATAGTCATCTTAGTCTGTAAACGTTTTTCAGACATTATTGATAAAACTTGTGAGATTTATTCTCTTTGGTTCTTTTTCCACCACCGTTTATGACGTCTTTCTTATACCGAGGTTCTTGTTTGTCATAAACAACGGGTCGAGGTTTCCCATTTGAATCTGTCCATAGAACGATCTTGGGTTCCCTTTCGTTATTGGGTCTCGTTATTCTTGACGGGATTCACATCAGCCATAGTAAACTCATCTGGTCCTACGGCTTTATCCCCCTTAAAATCCCTAACAACTTGTAGTATCTTCTCCTCAAACCTCTGCTCAAGTAACCACTCTCCACCACCCCAATATGACCAAATTCCAACCACTCAACTGAAGGTTGCCAGTCTTCCGTTTCTTGATACAAAGACGGATGGAATTGGACCACCTGATCCGTCATCTCCTACTCCTCATACATCATATCCACATCCAAAATACCCAAATGGTTATTTCGTTTACAAGAGTTTGCCATCTTATGGAAGAACTTAGTTATTATCACCCTCCTTAAGCCACGACTCTTGATTTGTCTTCAAGAAATCTCTTCCATAGAGATGAGATACAACTTAGCTTTCACTTCATCCCTTACACTCTTCTCCTCATCAATGAGCCCATGGACTCCTTCCTTCACATCCAACCTTGCCAACTCCCCCAAAAATTTCTTCTTATTGATTCCTAAGTTCCCAGACTTTCTCTTATTCCACCATTTAAGATCTTCCCTCACTGCCTTCAACTTTTTGGCTAGCACAAAGCTAGGGGTCCCACTGAAGGAGTAGCAATCCCATAACGACTTGACTCTCTCAACAAACCCCTCCATCTTTAACCATATGTTCTCAAACTGGAAAGGGCTTCCCCTCTCACCATTCCCCCTGCCTCCAACAAATTTGGACAATGATCCGAGATTGGGTGTGGTGAAACCTGTTAGATCACATTTGAGAAATGCTCTTCCCAATCCAAAGAGAACAACACCTTATCAATCTTAGACATTGGAGGCAGATCTGTACCACTTGTCCAGGTAATTACCCTTCCAGTGGCAAGACAATCAGATTAAGGCCCTCAAAATCAGAGAATTCCATCATCGTCGGGCTAAGTCTAGGCATCCCAACCTCTCACTAGAAAAGTGAATGACATTAAAATCTCCTATACAACACCAAGGCACCCTCCCATCTTTGCCGAATCTAAGCTAATTCCTCTATTGTCATTAGGGCCATAAAGCCAGAAACAAGCCCACTCAAACCCATGTTCCACTTGCCCCCACCTACAAGACACTGAGTACATGCCAACAACAGACTCTAAACTCCCAAGCACCCTTCTATACCATATAATCACTGCCCCACCTGCACATATTGGAGCCATCAAGAGCTACCCAATCCACATAAGAACAACTCCACAAACTACGCACCATCTGCCTGTCCATCCCATCCATCCCTCAGCAGATTCTTCACCACTTAGAAGGTTCAAGTTACACTTAATATAATACTTGTTAATATAAATCTAATTAGACTAATAATTTAACCATCTCATCACTGGAATTTTTCAAGCTTAACACACATGCCAAATCTCATATTAATTGGATATTATTTACTATATAATTCATAAACTCCTTTTTTAAAATAAAAAGAACCTAAACTTCCACCGTTTTATAGATAAAATAATTATTGATCTCTCCTTCTCTTTATATTTTGTAAGCATAAAGGGTATAAGGAGATCAAATAATCTAAAAATGGATTTGTAACAATATATATATATATATATATTTGATAAGTGCATTTGTCAAATTACTTTTTTTTTGTAATTTATTTTTTATATAGATAAAAATAATGAGTAAATGGAAGGTGTTCACATATAGAATAAAGAGTTATTGAGTGACTTAACATTGTAAAATTTTTCTTGGCTTTCATTTTTTATTTATTGTTTTTGATAGGTAATGACACTTAGCTTTCATTAAATATAAGCTACATTCCAGAATTTTGGGACAATAAAGAATAATTTGATTTTTTTTTAAAACACAATAAATTTGATTTGTAATGATCAATGAAAGGCTTAGGTAAAATTTCTGTCTTAGCAAATCAAAAGAACCTTTTGAATACATTGTTAAAATGAAATTCTTAAATAACTCAATGAAGAAATATTCACCTGAATAAAACACTTTCTGTTCTCAGAACTTTCCACTAAGTTATTCCAGTGCTCATCCCTCCTCAATGTTGAGGAAGACCCTACCACCTAAAGAAACAGCTAAAGCTTAGCTTCCATGAGCAAAGGTGAAGTGCGTGAGACAACAAAAGTCCTGTTGAAAATATCCAAATGCAGAATAATATCATACCAGGACAGAAGACTTTGCTCTGGTGATCCCAACATTCATTCTCCGATAATCAGCCAGAAATCCAATGCTTTTATCTTTGCTTGCCCTAACACATGAAAATATGGCAACATCCTTTTCACGTCCCTGTAAAGAAGATGAAAAGGTTTGCCTTTATCCTTCAACATCTTAGTTTCCAGAACTAGAGCCAAACAAGGGGAAAAAAAAGTCCACAAAGAACTCAATTTTTTTAATTGGTAAGTTACATACAACCAATGGATTTTGAAACCACATACCCACCCTCTACTCATTCTCATGTGAGGATGAAGTGCCATTTGAACCCACCAAGAACCTAATGATCTTAGTCATCTAAAATATGAGGAACTGCAATGAGTTTAATTGAAACTTTAAATCCTAGGGCTGAAACCAACTTTCAAGTAAGCTACCTTTTATTTCTTTTAAAAGATAAAAATGTTCATATTACTCTACCTGCTCTAGGTCAATCAAATCAAATGCTAGTCAAACCTGTTGACTTGTAACCAAGTTATCAAATGGGACAATAACTAGTTTGAGTATGGTTTAGACCAACTCATCCTATTATCCCAAATAAAGAAATGTAACAACATTATAGAAAAAGAATGAAAATGGATAAAAAATTATTATATATCATTTCTCTCTCTCACTCAATCTCTTCCTTTGATAATATAATCCATTTGATATAACCATTGCATAGGAAATCAAGCTTGCGCAATTCTATGCATTATACATTCCAACTGACAATTCACTCTTGGAAACTACCAAAAAGCCAACTCTTCATATGTAATCGTGGTTTACTCACCAGGGGTGGGTCTAAAGGGCCCTGCCTTTGTGAGGTTCCATGTCATCAAAAATAAAAATAAAGAAAATAACAAAAAAAGAAAAAACAAAGCCAACTCTTCATATGTCCTAAAACACTAAGTTCAAGATACTATCAAAAGCAATTCTAATGAAAGTAAAATTATACGAGGGAATATAGTGTACTTTACCTGGCAACCATCAACAGTAGTAATATCCACTACCGTATCTGAATCCACTCCAAAAGTAGTCTTAAAGTGGTCTTTAAGCAGTTTTACTTGTTGGCTATAGGGGGATATAATTGCAAATTGAGAACTTGACTTGAGCTCTGGGTACCTACTCACCAACTTACAGTACAAGAGGAGAACAAATTCAACCTCATCAACATTTACCCAAGATTCACTTCCTGCGAGCTTGGACTCTTTCCCTTCATGTAAATCAAAGAAGCAAAATGGTCCAAAGCAACGGTATGAATGCCAGTCACGACTTGTATGCACTTCTATATTAGGCCCATCCTCCAATGACTCAGCATAAAACTCCCTTGAAGGAAAGCTTCTAATCTGGTTGAAAAGAATGGTTTTGAGAACTATTATTTTTAATAATAATAATAATAAAAAAAATAAAATAAACACAAACAAACAAACAAACTTCTGAAACTTACTTTCTCAGTTACATGATTTCATTTATTCTATTTTACTCCCAAAACATGCCATACCATATCCAAATTTATTAGGATTCACCATGTTGGTTTATGTATATTGTGATGTGCTCCCAAGTATCATCAATTAACAATTTCTCTAATAAAAAAACCCATTAGATAAATCAGATCTAACCTCTGGATGCATTCGGTATTGAGTCTTCAGCATTGTCACAGGATAACCAGCCCTTTGCAATCTCTTGAACAAACTTGTCCCATATCTTCAGTTTTGAGAGAGAGAGAGAGAGAGAGAGAGAGAGAGAGAGAGAGAGAGAGAAATTATATACACGGAAGTTTTAGGTACAAATCAATTAAAAGACACAACATTCATAAACTAAAATGTCATACCCAAATTTCTCTGCAATAGGAGAAATTACAGTTGCTGGCAGTTGAACTGGATCACCAACCTAAGAACAGAACTAAACATGAGCTAAAACATAAACGTTTCCCAAGTGCCAGTCCCTATGTAAATAGGTCAACAGTTTGCACATAGGCCATTACGATAAAAGGAACCATGATATAAACATATGATGTGGGACTTCCATAGTATTAGAAAAAGCACCAGATATATACCAGAAATACTTGTTTGCATCCATTGGCCAAAGGAATAAGAGTTGCTGGTTCCACCTACACATGAAGGAGATACTGATAAATTTTTCAATGTTAATTATAGTGCAGTTAGCAATAATAATTTCATGGGGAAATCTATATGCACCAACACTATACATAGAGTTCTTCTAAAGAAGCAAAAGCTAAAATTCAAATAATCAACAAAGTCTACAAAGGAAAGGCCAGGCCTTCATACAATGGCAAGTACCTTCCACTCAAAGTGGCATACTGCAAGTTTGAGTCTGGAAATTGGCCCCTCCAAAAATAAATTGGGGGTAAGATTGCCTACCAATCACCTCTCCTAGGCCCCGCAGAAGCAGGAGCTTTGGGCATTGGGTACAAACTCATTAATAAAGTCTCTAAAGGAGGGAAATGAAGTTCATGCCAAAACAAGTAGACCACTAATACTTGTCTGCAGAAATAAAGACTTCAGCTCTGGAGTAGACAACCAAATGCCATTAAAGACGCAAAAATTCCTCTTTCCATATTGCCCACATAAGGGAAAACTGCTTCTATGCCTTCCATTGATACACATTAGATGTGTGCTATATGTCTCAAAATTCCTTTCAACAAAACTGCTTCTATGCCTTCCAAACTAAATTATAATGAAGTGGTCCTAGTGAGAGAAGGTTGAAGATATAATTTCTCTAGCTGACATCTTATGTTTATATAGAGCATGCCTATGGGGTCGCCCTTTAAAGCAAGAATGGTGTGTAAAACTCCTGCCCGAGTGTCATATGTATCCAGTGAAAAAAAAAATCATTTTTATAATTAAGACACAGCTGGGAACAATGGCAATGCAGTTACAACGTGGCTGGACGCACCCCGGACACGGTAGAACAAAAAAAAAAGATCAGCTTACTCAAGGCCACTAACAAGTAAAAACCTTAGATCGTTGAATGGAGAGTCACGTCGTAGCCATCCCCTATCGATGTTGGCTGTGACCACTTCATTGTAATGCCAGTAATCCTCACTGGCTTGCTCACAGCTCTCCTCTGATCTGGTTTTGTTCTCTCTTTTTTTCCTCCATGGTTTCGAAAGAACATACAAGAAGTGAGGGTGGGAAGAAATGGGATTACATAAATTGAATGCTGGTTACTAGACATGCTAAAATAAGTGGGGGTATTTAATTTGGAATGCCACATGTCGTTTTACTATTACTTAATTGAATTTTTTTCCTATTCAATGTAACATTACATGGCCATACAATTGCAACACAGACATATAATGTACAAACATGTTATTGTGTACAACATTTATAGTATTATTTAAAATATATTTTATTATTGCTTTTAAATTAAAGTTAGATATGTTTTCAAACATTTTATTGTTGTTACTTATTTTTTTAACCAAAAATATATAAAATATACCTAAAAATAAATATTTAATTAATTGTTGTATCTTCAACGTGTCATATCTTAATTTTTCAAGAAATGTTGTGTCACCATACCCTGTATTGTGTCAGTACCTGTGCTTCATAGGTATTAAGGCAGGATTGGATAGATTTGTTGGTCGTGTGCAATTTGAGGTAGGAGATGAAAACTGAGAAATTCTAGCAAGATGAGATGTGGGAGTCAATCTTTGAAGGAGGTATACTTGGAGTTGATCGCAATTGCAACTAATAAGGATAACTTAATTACTTCTTACTTGGATGGTCAAGGTGAAGTGAGGATATGCTCATGGAAATCAAGTTTATTAGAGATTGTTTTTAATAGTTTATTAAAGATTTCAATGATTAGGAATTCAAGGCAGTGGATTCTTTGATGGTTGTCATGTACTCCAACATCCCAAGTAGATAGGGTCTTACTTAATTGAGGTGGAGGTTGAAGGGCAATGGTAGGTTTAATGTTCGATTATTGCAAGGCTTTGATGACATATAGTTTCCTTGGAAGGTCTTCAACTTGTAGCCTTATGGATGGAGCCTACTAAAAATTGGGCCTAAAGACCTACCAAGCCCGGCCATTTAATAATAAGGTTTCTTTATGCATTTTGTTTATTATTTAAGCAAAATTTTCTATTTTGTAAGACAGTTTTGAGATTAAGAAAAAAATGTGTTTTGTTTTTACACTGTGCCAACTCCAATCTTGCTTGATGCTGATTCCTAGGTTTTCATCCTTGTTTTCCCGTTATTTATTTATTTTTGATAAGTAATAAAGATGTATATTAAAAAAGCAACATCATGCATAAAGGCATAAGGCAGATCAAATATTACAAAAAGAGGAAAGAAAAACCAAAGAAAATACTAATTACAAAAGAGAGAACTAAGAAAAATTGGGAGAGAATCACTAGAGGTGAGTCCCCAAATCCTAGACCAGTCAAAAAGGGAGCCACTGAAAGAAGCAAGCAGCTGGTCGTCGGAGCTTTCCATGTCCTCAAATGTTCGCCAATTTCACTCCCTCCAAATACACCCCATTAAGCACAACGAAACCAAATTCCGAATGCTAGACGAATGCTTTCGAAACCGATTCCACCAATCTGCAACCGATCTTGGCAAGACCCATGAAATCCCAAAAGATCTAAAAACTAAACTCCATAACCAATAAGCCTTTCCACAATGAAGTAGTAAATGATCCACCGTCTCCCCGTTACAATGACACATAATGCACCATTCAACAAAATCAAACCCTTTACCCCGTAGATTGTCACCTGTAAGAATCTTATCCCACACGGCAGTCCAAACAAAAAAAGAAACACGCTGAGAAGCCTTTAACCTTCCAAATACCTTTCCAAGGAAAGATAATGGGCAAGGGACCTCATAGCTTATTATAAAATGAGTGGATATCAAAATCCCCATTCTTCGTCAACTTTCATCTCATACGGTCTCTATTTTCAGTTGGAGGTAAATTAGAACCCAAAGTACAAAGAAATTCATCCACAACACCCATCTCCCAATCATTTGGTCTCTGAATGAAACGAATATCCTAACTTCTCCGTTCGTCTATCCCCAACCGTTCAAGACAAGAGGCCATAGAGGCTGCTTTATTGGAAGCAATCCTAAACACAACCAAAAAGGTCAGTTGGAATGATAAAACCCCACACCACCGATCTGTCCAAAACTTCACTCTATCCCCCACCCCTACCTCAAACTGAATATTTTTCCAGTCACAATATTTTTGGTTGTACTGCGTCACTTTCATTAGGACATTGCTTTGCTTGAATGGCCCTATATTTTGGGTCCTAGCAATTACCACTCTATCTTGGACTTTGATTCTCTCTTTTTTTGATTGTAAATCCTATTCTTTTGTAATCTTACGTACACACCATGTGTGCATGAGGTAGTTCATCTCCCCCCCCCCCCCCAAAAAAAAATGTTATTACTTGTAAATAAAATGTTGTACCTAGTGTACAAAACTCCCACTTCTTGAGGGGTTCGAGAGAGGTCATGGTACGCAACCTTACCGCCAATTTGTTTTGAAGAGGGTAATTCCTATACTCGAACCCGCAACCTATTACTTTTAGTAGAAAGCACTTGCCATTGCACCAAGGTCCAACCTCTACAACTAAATAAGAAGAGGAAAGGCTGCACGGCTGTTGTATAGCCCTTTTTTGAAAAACCCAGATCAGCTGTTTATCTACAACTAAATATAAACTATAGAGGCTTATATCAAGCCAAACTTATTGCAGAAAACAAAAAGGAACAGGATAATACAGGGAAAATTCATAAGCAAAGACTTCCTATTTTTAATTTTCCAACTGTAGAGAGGTTACTCTCCTTGTAACTATCCCATATGATTATTTAATGTAAAACGAAAAGCAGTTGTATGTTAAGCTTCACTAACTCCAGCCATAATATAGCTAGAATCATCAAAGACATGAGGAAAAGCAATGCACATAAAATAATGCGAACTTACAGCTTGTGCTGCTTCATCTATTATAACAACATCAAAGCCACGATTCCATTTACTGAAAAGAGTTGAACCACTGAAGCTAAGGGTGCAGAAGACCTGCCAGTTATACAGAAATCAGAAAGGAAACTACATAATTTCACTTAACACAAGGAAAAAGTTACATACAATTACAGCCTCATCCAAAATTGCAGCGCGTATACTATCCTTATCCCTTTGCGGAGCTCCATGTTTATCTTTATCAGCACTCATGCTTTCCTGCTTTTGTTTCACCTGCAAAGGAAATTGTTCATGTCAAAATTTTGACTCGCTTTACCACTATATGTATTGGAGGATATAATTTGGTACCAGAAAAACATTCAAGATCCATCATATACAAAATAAGCAACCATCGTCTTTTATTTTATTTTTTTAATACTGTAAAATCAGTCACCATTGGCTGAACCTAATAATTTTCTATTTGGGCAGTTGATGTATTGGGTTACACCTTTGGTTCTTATTGACTTAAAAGCTCAGCCTTGCCTTTTTGTTAGATATTTTTAAGGAACTGTTAAGTGTTTTTTTTGGGGTGCTTTTCACTGTTATGTTGATTGTGCTTATGGCATAATTTTTCATAATTATAATTTGATTGTGCCTTTCAGGTTGATATTAATTGTTCTACTATTATCTGAAAACTTAAAAGTGGTTTTTTTTTTTTGATAGGTAATATTTGAAAGTGGTGAATTAAAGTCTTTATTTAATATCTACAAAAAAATATAGGAGTATTTTTTATTTTTGTAAGAGCGAAACACCAAAAAATGTTTTCTAGTGCATTTTCAGGAAAACAACCAAACACCAAATAACAAACGGAACATTTTACACCAAAACAAATGCAGGCTAAGCAACTCTTCATCTTCTATGAAATCAGAAACCCTCCTCTCTAACCACACCCCCCCCCCCCCCCCCCCCCCCAAAAAAGAAAAAATACTAACACAAGCATTGAGTGAACTATGTGCCCATCAACTCACCCTCTACCCTATTCTTATGGACCGAGGAAGTGCCATTTGAGCTAGGGTTCTTTGGCCAACCATCCTCCTTTTTTAAATAAAGGCAGTTCTTTTTTGCACCTCCAATTCTGTAGGCAAAAGGTTTATGTAGATAGTATATCAGCACCATTGAAGGTATATTTAAAAGAATTAATTTGCACTTTAAGGGAGTCTTGATGAGATTCGAAGGAAGTTACTCAACGGGAATTTGATATTGATCCTTCAAAGGTTATGGATCTCCTTTTTTCCATTAAAGAAATTGCCAGTACCTGAGAATTAGAATATAGAAGTATTTCAATGTGTTTGGAAATGTCACTGCCCTGATACGAAATTTGAAGGTTGAGTCCTGAAATTGACAAACTTTGGGCAAATTCTCCAGCAAAAAGAGTGAATGTGGAGGAGCAACCCATTTGTAAGGTCTTGTTTGCCAAATCAAAGCTAAGTTCATTAGTGATCAAATTTGCTTCATTGTATTTATTACTTATCAAGAAAATTTCGCCTCATTGTATGCCTCTTCTTGTCTGTATTACATGGTTTAGACATTTTAGATCTGCCTTTGTAGATTTCAAAAGCTTTGTGTTCTTCTGGTCAGCAATTTAAAGAACTTTATCATTATTCATATTCTTTTGATTTACCATAAACAGAGATTTTTTTTTTAAATTTGTAGAATTAACAATTTGGACAAAAAGAAGAAGACAAAATTAATAAAGTGAAGTTCAATATTGTTTTATGATTGCCGAATACATACAAGGTAATCCATGGAGACTGCCCGAACAGAATGATGCTCTTTTAGACCAATACGCACAATTTTAGGATTATATGCATGGTCATTTTCATCACGAACACCTGAAAATAACTCAAATACATTTTAAGAAAATATTACGTCAAGGAATGGCCATGTGGCACTAAATTTCCACTAAAGAAAAGTACATATATTTTTTTTTGATAGGTAAGAAAAAATATATTCAAAAAACTGCTAGATGCAAATTAGCACTAGCATAACAAAAGTACAAAAAAGATGGAAAAGCAAAAAACATAAAAAGAAAATAATTACAAAGATGAGAGCTAAGGAATAGAGGAAGAGAGTCACTAGATGTGAGTCCCCAAGTCCTAGCCCAAAGAAACAGGGAACCAGAAAAGAGAGCATGCATTTGGTCCTCAGATCTATCCAAATCCTCAAACGTCCGCCGATTGCGTTCCCTCCAAATACACCACATCAAACACAATGGAACTAAGTTCCAAATGTAAGATGAATGCTTCCCCAACCAATTCCACCAACTAAATAGAAAATTTGACACCCTACATGAGGGGACCCATGAAATCTCACCTTCCAAATACCTTTCCATGGAAAAACAACAAGAAGAACCATATAACTTACGATAATATGAGCAGATAGTAAAATCCCCATTTTTTGTCAATTTCCATCTCAAACGATCACCATCAGTCCCTAAAGGTAAATTGGCTGCCAAGAATCAAAAGAAATCATCCACCACCTCTACCTCCCAGTCATTAGGACCTCGAATGAAACGAACATCCCAAGTTCTCCCACCCCCTGCTCCTTGACATATCAAAGATGATTCTACGGACGCCTCTCTGTTTGCAACAAAATTGTACAAGAGTTTGATGGGGAGTTTATATAAAATCTTGGCCAAGGTTTTGGCAAATAGATTGAAAGTGGTGTTAGATCAACTGATATCTGAATCTCAGAATAGTTTTGTGGGAGGTAGGCAGATCCTTGATTCAGTTCTCATTGCCAATAAGTGTGTTGATAGCAGAATGAAGAGTAAGATTCCGGGAGTGATTTGTAAGTTAGATATTGAGAAAGCTTATGGCAATGTGAATTGGGAGGCTCTTCTGAAGTTGTTGAAGAAAATGGGCTTTGGGGGACTTATGGGACGCCCCCAGCAACATACCAAGATAAGTCATTGGCAAGGCCCCAACCCTACAACCCAATATCTCTGCCAAGGCATGCACATTATTAACCTCCCCTATAGGAACGTCTGGTAGTGAGAAACTTGTTGCGTGAGTGGAAGTGTGATGTTGTATGCCTTCACGAAACAAAGCTTGCTGGCATAGATAGGCAGTTGGTTTGCAGTATTTGGGGCTGTTTGTATGTGGATTGGGTGGCTTTAGATGCTGATCAGACGGCTGGTGGGGTCTTGATTATGTGGGATAAGAGGGTTTTAGAAAAATTGGAAGTTCTAGTGGGCTCGTTTTTGGTGTTGGTTCAGTGGAAAAGTGTGGAGGATGGTTTTATTTGGGCATGCTCAGGGGTGTATGGCCCAAATGACAATTGTAGGGGTGATTTGTGGGATGAGTTGGTGGGTATTCAGCAGTATTGGAATGTTCCCTGGTGTTGTTTTGGGGATTTTAATATTGTTTTTTTTTCCTAGTGAACGGAGGGGTGGGTCTACGCTTACTCCGGCTATGGAAAAATTTTCTGAATTTATTGAAGATTTAAACTTGATAAATTTGCCGTTGGATGGAGGGAGTTATACATGGTCTAGTGGTACTGACTAGCCATCCATGTCTAGGATTGATAGGGCTCTAGTGTCACATGACTGGGAGCAACACTTTCCGGATGTGACTCAACGGATTCTACCAAGACTAGTTTCAGATCATTTCCCAATTCTCCTGGAGGTAGGGGGTGTGGCGAGGGGAAAAAGTCCCTTCCGGTTTGAGAATATGTGGTTGAAGTCGGACGGGTTTGTTGATAGAGTAGATTCATGGTGGAATCGCTATTCTTTTTCGGGTACACCTAGTTATGTGTTTGCTAAAAAATTGAAAGCTTTGAAAGAAGAAATTATTCAGTGGAATTGCCAAGAGTTTGGCAATGTTGGGCGCAGGAAGAAAGATTTATTGGGGGCTTTAGAGTTATTAGATGCTAAGGAAGGGGTTCTTGGACTCACTGAGATGGAGAGAGATGAGAAAAATGAAGTGAGATTGCAGGATAAGAGCTCATAAATTACCTTCAAGTACTTAAGCAAACTCTGTAACTATGGGACAAGTAAAAAAATATGAAAAAATGGGGTCCACTAAAGAATGTGCTCTAACTAGGAGAGTGCATGGATTGGGTTGGTTCAGGTTGGAGGGTTTTTTTCAACCCAACCCGACCTTGTGGGGTTGAGAAATTCCTAATCCATCACAAGCAGAAACTAACCCAACCCAACCCACATAGGTCGGGTTGTGGGTTGGGTCGGTGGGTTGTGTACATCATGTATTTATGCCTTTTATAAAATTGGACTTTTATCAATTATATGAAGAAAAAAAATTCCAATAAATTATTACAATTCATATAATATGCTTAAATTATATTCAAAATTTTACAATTCATCAAAACTAGTTCTCAAAATACCATAATCAATCAATCTAGAAAATTTTACAATTCATCAAAACTAGTTCTCAAAATACCATAATCAATCAATCTAGAAAATTTAAGCGTAATAAATAAACCTATATACATGGTGGTTTGGGTCGGGTTAGATGGGTTAACTATCAACCCCAACCCAAGGCTCAAAATACAATTGCAACCCAACCCACCAACCCAAGGCGCTGGGTTGCCCATTCTTTCTTCCTTCTCCAATAAGAATAGGTGGAAGACTAGAAGGTAAGTACCCACTAGGCGTATGCATATCTTACCAATATAAAAATAAAAAAGAAAAGAAAGAATGGGCAACCCAATTCATAGCACATATAAAAAATTCCTAATTCTAATTCTCAATTCCCATGTCATACAAACACCAGTACATGTCCTGATGCATATCATGGATTGAAAGATTTCATGGAATAGGTGTGTCAATATAAAACATGAATCTGGCAATAATAATTTTGGTATTCTACTGGAATGAAATCACACAATTTCATTTCGAAAATTTAGAAAGAAAAAACTTGTACCGGTGTTTAAAACACGCAAGACAATCTCATCAAGTGCGGAGTTTGATGGGGCACATACTAACACACGAACACGATATTTACGACAAGAATTGACTACTTCTGGTTTCTGCAATATATTCAAAGTTAGCAAACATTATTCTTCAAGATCACAAATTCACAATGGTACTAGTTACGGATCAAAACTTACCAAATCATTTCCTGAGGTAGGGAAAAAACCATCATCACCATCTATGGGCATTATGCTATCCCTAGGATTACCACCAATTAACCATGGAGATGCACTCACCCAGTGATTGTATCTGCAAAATGATGCAGGAGAGATCAAAAAGGAATAAGAAGGTAAGATAATATAGGAATTTAAGAAAACATTAAATGTAAGGGAAATGATATGCCCCAAAAATCAGCACTTAGGTTTTACTTGGAATCAACACCAGAGTTACTAGAGATCAACACTTGCAATTGCAAAAATTACAATATAAAACTTCATTCACAATCATCTCCTTTTTTTTAATTCTTTTTTTTTATTAGTCTTTTTTAAGTAGGTTTTCAAGGACTACATCAATAAGGAAAATAATTCTAAAACAAAACATAATCCCACATAATCTTCAGTTAGGATAAATATATAAATAATATATATATGGATAAAATTACAGCAATGGAATTTCAAAATTCAAATTAGCACTAATTTTGAGCACTAATCCTGGTGCATCTTATAATTTGCACCACTTTTCCTAGGGTGGGAGGAACTCAAGCTCGTCAAGAATAGCTTTGGGTAGTACTTTTTTTTTTTTTGATAAGTAGGTTTGGGTAGTACTTAAATAGATCAGGGCTGCTCTTCTCAAGTGATCCAGGTATGGTTTGACTCTAATTGCTAATGAATTAGGTTAACACAAAACTCCTCCATCCCCATTAGAAAAATAGCATCAATATTATTTTCTTTACATGCTGGCAAAATGTTTGATGGTGTTGGATGAGTCATAGGGTTTGTAATGAGATCATGGGGAGGCTGATTAACTTATTAGCTTTTATATGTAACCAAATCCTCATTGTTAAAGCTGGAGCTATTTTTGTAATCAGTTGGAAAATCATTAATATATGCATTTGATCGAACCCATTTCAACACTTTTGAGTGGTTCAGCACTACAGGCTAGCAGATGCCTAAAAGAAGTTTCAAATATTGGTGTTTGACCAATGGTTTTGAAAACAAAATCTTTAATTGTGTTTTTGAAATTAGTTGGCTAAACAAGAATTTTTTAGTGTGGACAACACCTTTTTCTTTTAAAACGGGCAACCATACAGCCTGTAAACTTTTTGAATCATATGTTTATTTTAAAACTGCACTTGAAACTTATTTGGACAGTAAAAACCTGTCACATAAACACTGAAGAGTATTTCAGTGCAAAAAACTCACAAAATTATGGTATCTTCAATTGTTTATTTGGCAGGGTTTTTTAAGTCATTTTGTAAACTTTTTTGGTTCCAAAATATTATCCAAGATTCACTTAAGAAAATTTTGGAGTTTAGAAAGGTTCTAAGTATCACTTAGGTAATTTTTGCAATTTTTAAATCAAAGAGACATAGTAAGGGCTCAAATTGCATTAATTTAATTCTATAAGGTTGGAATCAATGCAATTGAAATTTCGAGGTATAATTTAAACCAAGTTTAAATGTTGGCGTTTTTTATGTAATTTATTAAGGTCTAAAGTCTGTAAAATGTAACCTTTTAAACTATAGGTTGGCACATATCACATTGTGGGTTAATTTTTTGATAAATAATAAAATTCATTAAGAGAATAAGCGCAAAAGGGGCACAACCCTAGAACACAAGTACATAAAGGAAAGCCCAAACAAATTAAAAAGGAAGCATAAAAGAAATAGAAGTACACAGAACAATTAATGAAAGCCAGTGTCCAGGAACTCTAGAAAGCTTGTAATAAAGGATGAGAAATCAAAGTCCAATCATAAAGTCCTCTGTAAATCTAAATTCAGCTTTGCCAGATTCAACCCTTTCCCCTTAAAGCAACAGAATTTCTCTCTCTAAAGGAATAGCTTTAAAAATCTCTTTGTTGCTTCTTTTTCTAAAACACCCCTCCAATGCAACAACAATTCCAAGATTGATGAAGGAATTAACCAAGAGACTCCAAATAGACCATAAATCAAAGACCACAACTCCCAACCGTTTAAACTATAGGTTGGCACAAATTGTAGTGTGGGTAAAGTAATTACCCCTTTTTCCCATTGATTGGCAAATTACAAACAAACCATGTCTCTCCACTTATCTTTTTTCTCTTTCTTCATCAATACATTAGAACAAATTCCAACCTTCTCCTAGTGTAATACTCTGCTCACTGAATTTTGATTTTCTTTTTATTATCTACATTAAATATTCTCTTCCCAAAAAATAAAAGAATAAGATAGACTTTAGAGATGGCTTTTACAATTTTACAAGTTTTGATTAAAATCAACAATTTCCCTTTCTCAAAAAGCATGTTCTTCACTTAATTCATCACTATAGTTTTAAGCACTTCTGATTATTAAAATGTGTAAGTTGCAGTAGAAATTAGAAACAGCTCTAATTAAAAACAATCCTATATGAAATGCACTAAAAATGGAATATTCTTTCCACCAAGAGCTCTGAAAAATGCAAAGTGCCTCCCCTTAACAGGAACATCAGCAACTACACTGAACTTCCCATGCCAACGACGGATGGCGCTATAGGGAGATCCCAACAGCGTAGACACGGTAGTTATTTTGGGAGAAAGAGAAAGGGGGAAGGCTATTCTTCCATATTGAATTGAAATCCATTAAATTTGTCTTGGCAGAGAGTGGGAGGACTTGTAGTTTGCAGAGGTCATTGAATGGGGCAGGAATAACATCTTACTCAGCAAGGAAGTAGCACAGTGGTTTTGCTCGGTGGTGGCAGAAGTACTCACACTGCCACCAGACCATATTGCTTTCAAGTCTTGCTGAGAAGCAGGAAAGGTGTTTGTTGTTCAAAGAATAGGAATGATGAAGGTAGGTATATTGCGGTGATGAAATATGAAGCAAAAAGAAATAAGGGTTCTGTGATATTACCGGAAGGCCGACAGTCGTGGGGGTAGAGAAAACTCAGTTAGGTGATCTTGGTGGTGCCAGAAACGAAGGGTAAGGCGGTAATTTCTGGAGCTGTGCTGCTGCAAGAATCCCCAAAGCCTTTCGGCAGAGTTGCAAGAAACACACCCTCAAAAAGAAGCTCTTTCCTTCAAAGATGCCATAATCAATGGAGGCATTCCTCCAGAGATACCGAAACTAGCAGGGCTAAAAATTTGGAGAGAAATTTAGGGAATGGGACGAATTAAATTTAAGGGTGATTTTGGAGTGTGGCCCAAGTGGATAATGGGGAGTAAAGTGGGCTGAAGTTTTGTATACAAACACCAGCCCAACAGGTACAACGAATAGCACAGCCAAGGCCTCTCTTTGAATTAATCCCCAAAGCCAGACCCATCAAAAGTGGGTAAAAAGGAATTATCCTTGAAGCTTCTTGAGGTGGCCCTCCCCTAACCCCTTGTCGCAACCACTGCCAATTGCAGCAGAAGGGCCGATCGATGAGACTAGCATGGAGACGCTATGCCATCTTGGATCCCTCACAGCGGCCAATGTTAGCCGCATCTCCAGCAACACAACTAATTGATTGCAGCAACTGTGCAATGGGAGAAGGATATTGTTCCCCATGGATTGCTGAGGTGGGCTGATTGTGTTGCCGGAGATCCCATTACCTTTTCCAAGGACTAGAATGACACTGAAGAGACACGAAAGAGGGGAAGAGGTTGTTACTGTGCCGAAATCTTTTAGAGGAGGATGACAACATCATTGAGACTGATCTTGACACTAACGATGAGGGATACAGTGAGATTGCTCTGACAACTTTGACTGCTGAGCTAGCTCAACTGGGTTTTGTGATGGTGATCCTTTGTAAGTCAAACCACTGGCGATGACCCTCCCAGAGGTTGATGATGAAAGAGACAAGGTAGTCAAAGAGAACCCACCTAGATCACAGAAGAAGCATTCAAGCTAGGTGAAGAAGAAATTCAGAGGGTTTGGTAGGTACTTGGGAACCTCTTATGATGGTTTTGAGGACATCATGGATTTGTTGAGTGCAACTGAAGTTGCTTTGGGAGACAGGAGTGATGGTAGTAGTCCCAAAAAAACCAAATGCATTTCAGAGTCTAGGGTTTATAGGTAATTGAAAATTTTGATTACCACCTCAAATATGAGATCAAGAGTTCTAAGAGGAGAAAAAACAATAGTGTGAGGGCGCCGTTAGGGGCACAAATTTGAAGATTGTTTTTGGAGGGACACTATTCTACTAAAACATAGAGGCATCTCCAATGGTTACTGTTTGACCATTTTCCTGTTCTCGTGGAGTGTGGGTTCTTGCAATGAAGCCAGAGCCCATTTAGACTTGAGCATGTTGATGAAGGTTGAATGCTTTACTCATAGGGTGAAAGGATGGTGGGATTCTTACCAATATCACAGCTCACCTAGTTTTATTACCAACAAGTTGAAGGCAAGTTAGATTTGAACAAGCGGAATGTACTGGAGTTTGGAAATGTAATGCAAAGAAAAACACTCTGGTAGGTTGCATCAAGTCGCTGGATGAAAACTATGCCATTGGAGGAAATAAGTTGAAGACAAAAGTCTCAGATGCTTTCGCTAAAAGAAGGGGATAAAAACACGAAGTTTTTCTATCACCTTGAAACTCACATTGTCAAAGTAACACTATAGTGCAGCTAGCTGTGAATAGGGAGATGTCCACAAACCAGGCTGAAATTAATGCAAAAAAATTACCAGCTTTTGTATACTGAAGCAGGAGTCCAACGCCTTCTGTTGGATGACTTAGCTTTTCAGTTATTGATGATGAGGAATCTAATAGGCTGGATATTAGTTTTACAGAGGAAGAGGTTTATGAGGCAGTTATGAATGGAGATAAAGCCCTGGGCCAAAATCAACGCACGTTTGAGGGAAAGGATCTTTCTTTGCCTATCTTAAGTTTCTCTTCATGAGGACTCTATTTGTATGAGCTTCACAGTCCTTCACCCTTTCTACATACTCCTTAATGGAGTTTCTAGATTCTTTATGCCTTGTCCAGTGATACAAAGACGTTGATCTTTTCAAAAAAAAAAAAATTCTTTCTACATTTCTTTTTAGACAATAGTATACTACCTGTACACACTTTTTTTTTTTTCAAGTTCTTTAATGAAGTTCAATTACTTATCAAAAAATAAGCCCTGGACCAGATGGGTTCACAATGACTTTCTTCCAAAATTGTTGGGACATTTTAAAGGTGGATATCATGAGCGTATTCCACTTTCTCCATAAATGCGGTACTTTTGAAAAGAGTCTTAATGCTAAATTTATCGCTCTTATTCCCAAAAAAAAAAAAAAAAAGGCTTGAGAGGTAGATATTAAGGATTTTCAACCTATTAGTCTAATTACTGGAGTTTATAAAATTATTGCCAAAGTTCCAGCCAAAAGGTTGAAAATGGTACTGGGAAAGGTGGTCTCTGAACCCCAAAATACTTCTATTAGAGGTAGACAAATCTGGACTCTGTACTAATTTACCAACAAATGTTTAGATAGTCATCTAAAGTTTGGCATGCCAGGGGTATTGTGTAAGAAATTGCCTTTGATATATAAAATCAAATAAAATATAATAAATGTCTTCCCATTGCCTCCTGCATCATCAGTTCAAGTGAATGGCAGCCTTAGTGGTTTCCTTCATAGCTCACGGGCTGAGACAAGGAGACCCTTTATTCCCTCTTTTGCTCATAATTTTCATGGAGGCTCTAAGTAGGTGCCTGGAGAGGGTGAGACGAGGAAATTATATATCAGATTTCTCAGTTGGTAGCCGATATGCTACTCCAATCATGATCTCACATTTTCTCTTTGAGGATGACATGTTGATTTTTTGTGGGGCTGATCTAGAGCAAATGTGGCATTTGGAATCTAATTTTGTGTGGTTTAGGTATTTTTGGATTTAATAGAAATTTGGGGAAATCCGAAGTGGTCCTAGTAGGTGAAGCGTCAAATGTTGAAAATATTTTGGGATGCAAAGTAGCTCATCTCCCCATGACATGTTAGGGGCTTCCCTTAGGCTCCACCTTAAAAGCGAAAGCTATGTTTTGAGATGGTTGGGGGAGGAAGCATTTGAACCCTGGACGTCTCCATTGGAAACACTAGGAAGTGTCGGTTGAGCTACAAGGCTATTGGCTCAAAGCAAATGTAAAAGAATGCATCTCTATAAGGGGGGCCAGTTGACTTTGATAAAGACCACTTTTCCTGTCTTCATACCTACTACTTATCCTTGTTTCCTATCCCAATAGGTGTTGCTCATTGTATTGAAAAGTCATCAAGGGATGTTTGTGAACCACTTCAAATATCACCTGGTTAATTGGAGGAATGTTTGTGAACCACTTCAGAAATTTGTCTTCTTTAATCATGCTTTGTTGGGGAAATGGCTGTGGTGGTGTGATTGAGGGGGATGCTTTGCGAAGAAGGGTGCCCTAACAATGTTTAGGGTCTGTATAGTGTTTTGCTTATGGAAGAATATCAGAAAGGGTTGGGACAATTTGAACCGATTTGTTAGTTCTAAGGTGGGGGATGGTTCCTCTATAAGATTTGGGCATGATTCCTAGTGTGGGGGGCTACCTCTGAGGGAGAGCTTCCCAGAACCTTTTGGTATAGCACGTGACAAAGATGCCTCAGTGGAGGAACTTGTCTTTTATAGGGGAAAGTCACCATTGGGATGTAAGTTTTACTTGGCCATTCTAAGACTAGGAATTAGAGTCGGTTGTCTCTTTTATAGATCTGGCCTATTCTAGGCTGATAAGACAGGGTGGAGTGGATATGCTTTGTTGGAATCTATCTTCATGGGAGATTTTTGAAGTCAGGTCCTACTATAAAGTGTTACACTTGATAGCTTAATCATCTTTTCCTTGGACGAGCCTATGGAAACCTAAGGTGCCAATAAAGGCCAGTTTTTTCCATTGGACATTAGCATTGGGGGAAATCTTAACTACTAATAACCTGTGAAGGTGGCAATAAGTTGTGATGGATTGATGCGTCAGCGAGATGGAAAAATTCCTGATCATTTACTTCGCACTCTTGCTAGAGAGTTGTGGAATATGTATTTTTTACCGTTTGTAGTTGATTGGGTTATTTCTCAAGACTTTGTTTGAGTGGGTAAATGCCTCAAGTTTATTTTTCTTTTGCTTCTTTGCCTGATTTGCTTGATCGTTATACTTCCCATGCTTAATTTTTGTGTACCTGTTGTTGTGTACATAGTTGGCACTCTTTTCAGTTAATTATGAAATTTTACTTATTTAAAAAAAAAAAAAAAAAGAACAATCCCAAATGAGAATGATCATACTTCTCCAAATAATATAAAGCAATAATTGGAACAGTCAACATGTGAAAACATATAGATAGATAGACATATATAACATTCAAGTCAAATATATGAAAAAAATATGAACGTCTTAAAAAAGAAGAAAAGGGTTAGTAACAACACATACTTCTCCTGAATAGGTAATTGTGGCCCACGCTTCATTTCAAGGAATTCGCCTCTACATGAAAAAGAAAGCAGGAAACATATAAGAATAAATGAGCCATAGAATGAACTGTATGATATATCCCATTCTGCACTCCTCATAATTACAACGGACACCATAACCTAGGAATGATAAAATACTTATGCCAAATACTAATGGAGGGAAAGAAAGGGGAGGGGGATATTTTTACTTGGAGAGCACTCTTGCTGGAGTCGCATGCAAAATGGCACTTAGAAGCCCAAGAATGGTCTTTGTTTTTCCTGTTCCTGGGGGGCCCTAAAAGGAAGCATATGGTCAGTATCCACGTTTTACAGTACCTAAATACATAATTTAACCAAACCAGAATGTGCAAAATAAAAAATAGTTCCTGTTACATAAAACAGAACACTATTTTCTGAGTAAAGAATGACAGGATGCTCTTTGTTAATAATTTGTATTCTCAATGTTCATAGAAGCACGTTCAATTTTTTTTATTGGTAAATTACTCTAGTATCTGTTGGGTCTTGAATCCATGACCTCACCTTCGACCTTGATCTTACAAGGAGAGGGGGTGCTGTTTGAGCCTAGATCTCATTGGCTAGCACTTACAACAATTACAACATTAATAATATGAAATGGAGATAGACAGAAAAGACTAGAAAAGCAATCTTTCCTACTTATGCATGTAACCGAGTGTGCACCTTTTGCATTTATTTTAAGGATATTAAATTGAAAATTGATCTTGAGACATTAAATGCTAATTCATAACTAATTTAAGTAGCTACTTGGAACACTTCATGGTGCTTTTGGGAAACAATTTTTTAATTCAATTTACAATTATAACTACAACATTTCTTTAGTGCCTCCATTATGGTTTGAATAACTAAAAGATTAGGCAATTTTACACACCAAAAAAAAAAAATTAGGTGATTTTTTTTCTAAAAGTTGTTGATAATGGAACATGCACAGAGAGACGTGACATGGGGCAGCCATAAGAATTTCCCGCTTCGGGGTTTCAGTGAACAAGTGGGATGGCTGGACATAAGTGAAAATTTGATACAATAAAAAGCTGTAAGGGGCTGGTGAGGAAGAAGATGATGAAAACAAAGATAAGGGAAGAGAGGGGAGAGGTAGAAGCTAGCATCCGTGTCTTCAACAAAACCAAATCACTTCCATAAATCAAACTATTTTTGGGTACAACAAGTCATCTTCATAGACTCAAAAACTTTCCCTGCTTTTAATAGGATTAAAACAGTCAATCACATGGAATTCCTAATATGCACATCATATACTTGGTTAAAACTCTAGGAACTAGAGTTCTTTAAACTCAGATTAGTCACAAAAATATCCATAAAAATATCAAAAATAAAAATCTGCACAGGTTTTCCAATAATATTACAATCAACCACTACATGTAAACAGATCCATGACTCATAAACAGGGGCGGTGCTACACTATTCTCAGGGGGTTCAAATGAACACCCTGACTTCCAAAAAAAAAAAATTGTTAGTTTAGTACTAAAATTTTTTTCTTAAAAATATATTTACACACACTGACTTAAATTTTACATACCCTTATTACAAGTATTTCCAACTCTAAGAATAAAAAGTAAGTGTTTGTGAATTGTAAGTGTCACTATTTTTTATAAATTTATATTATGTGTGTGAATGTGTCTTGTATGCATTACTTTTTATTATAATATTATTTGTGTGAATTACGATGTGTGTGGATGTTTGTGTGTACATTATAATATAAATATATATAATTTAATAATTAGGAAATAGATATGGTTTGTTACATGTGTGTATATCATTATCATGTTATGATAACTTTTTGTTATAAAGTTAGTAAAATTCAAGAAAAAAAACATAAAGTTAGTGATTGTCCAAGCATTTGATTGGTTAAGTAGACACTAGTGTATAATTTTATGTATGAATGAGTGTGGTTGTGTGCATCAATAATTAATACAAAGCCAATGAGTTTAGTTTAGTCATTTAGTTTAAAATATTTTTATAAAAACAATAACAAATAGATAATAAAAACTGCATAAAAATAAAAATGTTAGGTAAACTTAACAAAATAAAATGATTATAGGCTTATAGCTATCCACATTGGCAATAGATACTTATAATGAACTATCATATAACAATTCAAAATTTGAATACTTGTAGAAGAAAATTCTAAAACTTCATGTATTAATTTTTTTTTTTTTGGTCAATAACTCAATATATTCAAGTTCTTTTTTTATTAAAATTTTTTAATGACCCCCCTAAACAAAATTCCTGAAGTCATCACTGCTCATAAACCAACTTATAAAATTGAAACAGATATAACCCTAGGCTCTTTGTGAGGTGACCAGTGACCTCCAAAACCATTCAGGAATCTTCTCGTTCATATGTCTGAAGTGGGTCTAATACATTAAAAAACCTCAAATTACTGTAGCATAAAAAACATTGAAAACAGATTCTAGATCCTGTTCCCATGGCTACTGTAGCAATCTGACATCACCAATCTATAATTAGAAGTTTGGATTAACGACTACGGCTATCAGTGTGGTTGTCTGTGTGGCTCCTCGCAGTTCTCCCTGTAACACCAACGCTCGATAGGAACCAAACTATCTCACAACGTTCTAAACCCCACTCATGTACCACTTGAATGCGAAAAACCAAGTAGAAGATAAATAATGGAAAAGCATGTCGTAAATAAATCTATAAGAAACTCAAGAAAACATAATACGAACCTGAATCAGAACAAAAGCTTTACGTGCTAGACCAGCCTGCAACAGACAATAACACTCATAGCAACAGATTAGCATAATCCTTAAATATTACATAAAAAGATAATGAAAAAAGATGGGAACAGAAAGAGAGTTGAAAAACTGTCGGGTTGTTGCAACATGTAAGCAACACCATGTTAGGGTAGTAGCAATCATATTAAAAATGCAAGCAATTGATAATCATATTTAATCATTTGAGTACCTGTATGGCTTCTTGTTGGGTTTCATTATGATTGTCTTTTATATATTCCTCTAGGAACTTAGAAATTTTCCAACCCTGGTTTTCAGAACCAAGACTTTTTTCAGTAGCTGATAATATTAGATCCTTAAAAGGGAGAGAGCCAATTGACCACAGAGCCATATATTCACGAGCAATAGTTGACAAACTGCAGATCTGCAAGATGTATTCCATTCATTACTTGATAAAAGACAAGTTCATCAGCAAGAATGAAAACAAACTTCATATAGGATAAAGTATGGTTAAATGAATATTTTGATTGGCTATGTACAAGGAGAAAAAAGATCTTGCCAGCCTGATGGACAAGATCAAACAAAACTGCTTAAAATATTAGAGTGCTGTAAGCAAGAAGCTGAGCTGTATCAACAACGAATAGAAAGATCATTACAAGCATTATATTAGTCTAAACTAAAAATCAGTAAAGCAAAACACCACTAATGGTCAACCTTATCAATCAAATTCCGAATAAAATTAACAAAGTAACAATTATGTTTGGGCTCAATTACTACAGTTCCCATTCACTATTAAATCTTTAGATTTTATTTTTCGGTTGAGGAGCAGTTTGCAAAGTTAAATTACAAAGACAATTAATTCATAAAATCTTATATGTTGGAGGTCTATTCTCGTTCAAGAACAACCAGTAAAAAAGAGACCCAAGGAACTGAGTTTTGAATCTCTCTATAGATAGTTCCTGTTCAACAAACGTCCTCCTATCCCTTTCCCTCCTTACATGCCACATTAAAACAAGAAGGGGCAACATTCCGAGCTTTATTCCTGAAGTCTTGGAACTTCTTGGTCAACATTAAAACAATCTTTTCATCTTCTTCAGCATCACTCACTTCACTACAAAAGCTACAAATAGCTACTGGACAATGCAATATCAAATGGTCCACATTTTCACCACTTATTTTACACAAATTACACCTGTTTCCCATCACCATACTACTTTTGATAAGATTATCCATAGTTAGAATTTTCCCCTGGGCCGTGATGCATACAAAGAAAGCGACCTTCATAGGAATTCTTACTTTCCAGACTGCCTTCAAAGGAAAATCAGAGTAAGCAACACTTATTAAGTCTCCAGCGCACCTTATCTATCATACCTACTTAATTCTGCGCTGAGTATACCAATTCAAAAAAACAATTTTGATACTTATACCTAAGTAAATCACAAAATCTTCAAAATGGGGACCGCAACATATTTGTCCTTCCTAGTCCTTCTCAAGAGGCTTATAATATCACAAATTGCTATCAAATCTCTGTGAAAAGGTTGGCATATAATTGGTGAATGTTGCACTGACCTTGTAGTACATTCATAACATTGAAATTGACTGGAGATAATAGAGTCTATATGACATACCAACCACACAGACAGAATTTATTGAAATAAGAAACATGAGTATACAACACAAAGAACATCAAATATTGATACCTTACCATGCAGTGCTGCCTCATTTTTTATGCAGGCAAGAAAGAGTTCGAGGGGAAAAACAAGATTAAATACCAAAATATTCAAGAATGGTGGTCGAGTTTCAATGTGGGGCCTTCTTGGCACCTTTCATAGGCTACTTTATTTATTATTTAGTCTTGGTATAAAGTTTCTTTAGGTTCAATAGTTACTGGTTCAGTTTAATAAGTTTTGCCAAAATAGGAGTAGTTTGGTAAGTTTCAGGGAACAAGGCTGTACTAAAGGCCAATGAGTCTTATTTTATTTTTTGAGTCATTTTTCTATTTGGTTTAGAAGTTCTTAATTATTTTATTTTATTTTTTTAAGTAATTTTTATTCAAATAAAAAAATATTTATAAAGTGCACCAGACAGTATATGGGATATATACTGTAGCCACAATAAGGTCTCAAGAGAAAGTACGAGAATGGTGAAATCCTTTTTTTTGATAGGTAATAAGAGTCTTATTAAAAAAACTATAAAACGAAAGTAAGCAAATACAAGGTGTTCATGATGGTGAACACAAAGAAATGTAACAAGCAAAAATCAGCATCAAACAAGAAGGAAAAACTTAAAGTGCAATACTAAGAGAAGAAATAAACTCCAAGATAGTAGAGCAATCCGAGAAGCCCCAACACCTAGACCAATCAAATAAAGTCTTCTAGCATAGAGCTTGTAATTGAACCAAGGATTTCGCAAAAGAGCGCTAGTTTCTTTTCGTCCAAACAATCCACATCAGACAGCCAAGAACCATATTCCATATGTTTGAATTAAATTTTCCCAGCCAATAGATCCAACAATACACCAAGCTTTCCACAAAGCCTAGCATGACCCATTGGATCCCAAAGATCTGAAACATATATACCCACAATGAGTGAGCTACAGGACAATGGAGGAGGAGATGATCCATAGTTTCCTCATTATGATGACACATACAACACCAATTCACCAAAATTTGCCCCCTAAACATAAGATTATCCAATGTGAGGATCTGCCCAAGAACTGCTGTCCACACAAAAAATGCCACCCTCTTAGGAATCTTAACTTTCCAAACACCCTTCCACGGAAAATTGGAGGCAAATGCACCCCGAATGTTATTGTAATAGGACCGAGTATCAAACTTGACATTCCCATTGAGACACCAATGAGAAAGTATCACTCCCAACACACCTAGGGATCCGAGATTGAATGAACTCAAGGAAAGAGACGGCAACCTCTAATTCCCTTTCATGAAAATCCCTATAAAATCTCAAATTCCAAATTCTACCGTTTCTGCCCTCTTGGTAGCATACTACATCAAAAATGCAAGCATCCTTGTCATTAGAACACATGTACAACTGAGGATAGAGCATTTTAAGTGTGTTATCTCCAACCCACTTATCATGCCAAAAAAGAATACAAGTGCCATCACCCACCACTAGGGCCATATGTTTGGAGAAACTCTCCCATCCATCATGAATACCACGCCACAGACCACATCCGTGGGCCCTTCTACATGCTTTAGTAGTCCACCCCCCTTGACCCTCTCCATATTTAGATGCAATAACCCTCCTCCAAAGATGAGTGCCTTCTCGTCTAAACCTCCATAACCATTTCCCTAACAAGGCTTTATTAAAATGCACTGACTTCCTGATTCCTAAACCACCCATTTCTAACGGTATACACACCTTCTCCCAAGCCACCAAAAGATACTTGAAACACTCCTCCGAAGATCCCCATAAAAAATTTCTCTAAATACGCTTCAACTTATTAGCCACAGCTACAAAGATGACAAATAAGGATAGATAGTATGTAGGAAGGCTAGAAAGAGTACTCTTCAATAGAGTATGTCTACCTACCTTTGATAAATAGAGACGCTTCCAACCTGAGAGTTTCTTCTCCATCCTCTTCAAGATAGGATTCCAAGCAGATGCTATTTTGTATGGAGTACCCAATGGCATTCCTAAGTATTTCATAGGCAGACTACCCACCCTACATCGAAGTATGGTAGCCAAAGCATCTATATTTCCAACCTCCCCAACCGGAACAATCTCACTCTTCCCCACATTTACTTTCAAACCAATAAATGCTTGGAAGCAAGTCAAAGCTAGCCTAATAGACAACAATTGATCTCTAGAAGCATCACAAAACAAGATGGTACCATCAGCAAACAACAAGTGTGAAATGCGTACCCCTATAGAGTTAACTGGCCCCACATGAAAACCTGAAGCAAACCACACTCCTCAGTTTTCTTCAAAATCATACTTAGTACTTCCATAATTAAAAGGAAAAGAAGAGGGGATAGCAGATCACCTTGTCTCAACCCACGGAAGCTTCCAAAAAAACCTACCGGAGATCCATTCACAATAATAGAGAAGCGAACAATAGTTATGCAAGCCTTAATCCACCCCCTCCATTTCACCCCAAAACCCATCCTACCCAACAAATAGAATAATGCATCCCAATTCACATGGTCATAGGCTTTCTCAATGTCCAATTTACAAACCACTCCGAGAACATGACTCTTCAATCTGCTATCTAGGCACTCATTAGCAATGAGCACTAAATCCAAAATTTGTCTCCCACCAACAAAAGAATTTTGAGACTTAGAGATGAGACTATCTAGCACAACCCTCAATCTATTTGCCAACACCTTAGACAACAACTTGTACACACTCTCTGCCAAACTAATAGGCTGAAAATCCTTAACATCAATAACATTATTTTTCTTGGGAATTAGAGAGAGAAACAAGGCATTTAAAGACCGTTCAAACACTGAATACCTGTGAAAGTGCTCAAAAACAGCCATGACATCCACCTCCACCACACTCCAACATTTTTGAAAAAAAGCCATGGTGAAGCCATCTAGCCCAGGTGCTTTATCCCCCTCCATCTCCATCAAAACCTAGGTAACCTCTTCTTTAGAGAACTCCCTCTCCAGAGACACCCTTTCCTCCTCTCCAATGCAAGCAAAATCTAGTCCATCCACCATTGGACGCCACATACTTGTCTCTGTGTAGAGATTTTGATAGAACTGAACCACCCGAGATTGTACAGCAGAGCCGTCCTCATATAAGACACCATCTACCTTGATGCTTCTAATGTGATTAGCTCTTCTATGAGAATTCACTAATCTATGAAAGAACCGAGTGTTGTTATCTCCCTCCTTCACATACAGAGCACAAGACTTTTGTCTCCAAAAAGTCTCTTCTAACACAGCTAATGCTGCAATATCACCTTTAACCTGTGTACAGCGGGATTGTTCCGCAGTTGAGAGGCTCAACAGTTCTTCCTTAGCATCTAGACCCATGAATTCAGCCAGCAAACACTTCTTCCTAAATGCTAAATCTCCAAATTCCTCCTTATTCCACTTCTTAAGGTCTTCTTTAAGAGCTTTTAATTTGTGAGCTAGAACGAAACTTGGGGAGCCCAAAAAGCTATACCCCTCCCACCATTGTTTAACTCTCTCAACAAAACCCTCAACTTTGAGCCACATATTCTCAAACTTAAAAGCACAGCGAACCCTACCAGCTCCACCAACTTCCACCAAAAGTGGACAATGACCAGAGATAACACGAGGGAGCACCTTTTGAAACACATTACCGAAATGATCCACCCAATCCATAGAAACCAGTGTCCTGTCAATACGGGACATAGCTTGCGGCTCAACGTCTCTAAACTAGGTGAAAGAAGCCCCATCCAATGGTAAATCCACTAGATAATTATTCTCAATAAAGTCTGAGAATGCAAACATGGCTGGGCTAAAAGACTCACAACCAAGCCTCTCACATGGGTATCTAATAATATTAAAATCACGAAATAAGAGACAAGCTGTGTTCCACCTGACCCTTACCCCTGGACAACTCCTCCCACAAAGCAGCCCTATGATGATCAGCATTGGGACCATATAGACCAGTGCAGACCCATTCAAAACCATCCAATACTCCCCTAAGAATAACACTAATAGAGAACTGACCAACAGATACATCAATTTTCTCAACCACCCGTTTATCCCAAATCAGCAAAACCCCCCCAAATGTTTGAACCGCATCCAATACAGCCCAATCAATAAAGGGACTACCCCATAAGCTCTGCACAAGAGTAGAATTTAAAGAAGAAAGTTTAGTTTCCTGCAAACATACAATATCACATCTCCATTCCTTCAAAAGATTCTTACAAACCTCCCTCTTTTGAGGGTTATTTAACCCTCTAACATTCCAAGAAAGAAGTCTTAAGGACATTTATAACCACCAATAGCCCCTAAACCAGTCGACGAACCTCTATTCTGAGAGTAAGTCCCATCATAGTTTACTGTAGATATCAGACCCTACAATTCCCTGAGACCTTTCTGTCCAGCTTTAACCGGTCATCGATTACAGCCATCATTAGCTACCTCAAGGCACTCCTGTTCTAATAGACGAAATAAAGCCACACATTGAGCTTCACGTTTTACTATGGGAAAACCCACCATTTTGCAAAAGCTATTCATCATAGTGAAATCCAATAAATTAGAAGCTGAATGGCCACATAAATTTTTGATAAGTAAATGGCCACATAAATGAGCTCATCCAACTAAACAAAGTACATAAAAATTGGAATTTCACATATGTCACGGAATGTTCCATGCCTTTAAAAGTCCTTGCATTCCTCTCCTTTTATATTAGTTTTCTTTGTTACTGGGAATCCTAGGAGTTCTGGTTCTTCTAGGAGTAGTATTGACAATAACCTATAAGAGAGTCTTGTATATTCAATAGAGGAAAGATAGTGAGACTGATTTTAATAAAACTCCAGGCACTTCTTTTAAGCCTTTGAGGGTGTGATTGCCTTCTCCTACCCAAGTGTGATTGCTTAGCAAAACCTAGATGTGATTGCCTAGTATTTATCTGCCTTTTCTCGTTCAATTCACTGCTTTAATACCAAACAGCCATCAAACATATTCAAGAGCAATCTTTTTAATTACCTAAACCTACATAACATAAAACCCTATGCAGGACTTCAAGATCTGATCACAAAATCTACTTTAGTGCTGAATTCCTAGAGATCCTACATCAAAATTGGTATCAAAGTTCATTCAAACTTTTGTCCAGCATCAATTTTAATCCCTATATATATTCCATGGCACTTGCCCTCCTCACTCTTCTTTGCTTTAAGGTTTTACTTCTAAGGTAAGGGCACACAAACACCATCCACAATTATAAAGGTTTCATATCCTCTTGCAAATTTGCCACTTTTCAGAGAAAACACAGTGATAAAAAAAATATATATGTTTAATTTCAAATGCTTGTCAACAACTCTCAAACATCTCTTTGTAAGGGCATGTCAATCAAATGGACAAGATGATGAAGACTACAATTTCAAAGAGAGAACAATCACAATCATGTTCATATAAAAAACTATAACCAACTTGAGCTAAGCAAATGGTCCATTCTTGAGTTTAAGTCTTTTTTCTTTTTTACTCTTCTCGAATGGTGTTTAGTTATACCATCTTCTTCTTGTTTTTCTCTTCCTGCTTTGTTTGATCATTGTAATTTGGTTTCTTGATGTTTTTGCCTTTCTAGTACATTTCCTATGTACGGGGCTGTGTTCTTCTTTAATATATATTTTCCATTACTTATCAAAAAAAAAAATATTTCTATTAAAAAAATATCTATTGTCAAATTTTTTTACTTGTTATCTTTTGTCATTTTTTTGGGGACTTTTGATAACAATTGTGTAAAGACAGGAAAAATAAACAGAAATTTAGAATTAAACAGTTTCATACTCTGGATTCAAAATTTAAAACAATAATAGATAAATAAAAAATAATCTCTGCAGAATAAAGGACTGCATATAAGTAGCTAGTCTTAAAACGTTCTATAATTTAATGAGAAAAAACTTACCTTTAGACTGTAAAAGAGTTTCTCCACTTCGCTAGTAGGAGAAGTAATCAAAGACCGCATATTTAATAGCCTTTGACAAGATTTAACTACATCTGTATTATAATGCTGTACTTCTCCAGCCAGATACATTCTAAGTCTAAAACGATCATTCTGGCAGTTCTCCACCAATGCAAATGCATATGTCGTTGGGAGTCTTGTACCATCTTGAAACTGCACTAAGCAACACTCCAATCAATGAGAGCCCAAGCATTATAAATTAAATTCAGTTACCATATATAAAGCTACCTTTCGGTTACCAGAGTTCAAGAGGAGAAGAGGAAAAACACAAAATTCGAACCAATATTTCAGTTTATCAGATTATCTTGAATTAAATGTTGCAATCAACCAAAGCTAACTAGTTGATTTTTTTGCAGAAAATTAACCTTGCAGTGCCCCAAGATTAACTTTTCCTTTTTCAAAAATTTTCTAAGAAACAAAACATGGCATAATATACACCCAAATACATTGTTTCCCAAATGTGCGCCCCACACCCCCCCCCCCCCCCCCCCCCCCCCCCCCAAACAAAAAAAAAAAAAAGAAAAAAAAAGAAATCGAAAATAGAAAAGCAAGTACAGTTTTTTTTATTAAAAAAAATACTTACAACTTTTTCAAACAACCCCATTTTTAAAAAGCTGTAAAATATGCCATTGCAAACGGGCACTAACACAATGAGATAAGCACAATGCAAAACCACCAGACAAAAAGAAAATGCTCAAGAACTGTATGTTAAAATGCATGGAGACATAGAAGTTGAAAGCAAAAACGATCAGATTTCATTTTACCTTTTCTTTTGAAAGAAGCAAAAGATCATTATGTGATATGGACTCTTTTGCATTGTCAGCTGCATAAGTAACTGCCGGTAAGTGAAACCCATCAACCTCATTGCATTCCACCACCAGCCTCCTCTCCCATTCTGACACTGCAATGCCCAAAATACAAAGTTAAACAGTGTGCATTTGTGTGTGTGTGAATTGCTATCAGTGTCACATTCCATACTTCAAAAATTTATCAAACAAAGGCAAAAGCAACAAATTTATTGACCATTCTGTGGAGAAAACTGAGGGAAAAGTTAAGAGCTTTCTGGGTCATATTCAAACCCAACCCAACAAAAAAAAGAGAGAAAAAATTTGACAGATACCCATTTGATTGATAAATTCAAAGGAAACAAGAAGATAGAAAAATACCCTCATCTTCATTTGTCCTCTGAGTAATCTGAGCTTTGATTTCCTCGAAAATAAGTGGCTCAAAAGTAGAGATATAATCGTCCATGTCCTTGTAAGTGTCCTTAACTTCCTTGAGCCCAATAGCTCCATCCGCTGCCTTTTCCTTGTCTTTATTCTTGCAGGACTCCTTTAGGAGGCGGAAATAGTCCCAACCCAGAACAATTCTGTAGAAACGGAGCATTGGTGATTCATCTTCAAGCTTGTCTCTGTCCACAGCCATGGCTGCCTTCAATTGAGAGAAAAACAAAAAGCGCGGGTTTTGTTCTGCCAAAAACAAAAGGGTTTATGGGGTTGAAGAGTTTAGACGGCCGGGGTTTTGAACATTGAAGGCCAATGTTCTCTCTCTGATTGGATAGTTTTATTTTTTATTTTTTTTAATGTAATTCTATTGTCATGGTGTGGATTTTTGAACTCTCTTGTAAATATCATAAAATATATTTTTTTTGAAACGAAATATCATAAAATGTATTAATTAACCTATAATGATCTTTCCTGGCTTTTTTTTTTTTTTTTTTTTTAGAAGAATATCTTTCCTGACCTAGTATTAATAATCGAAAAAAAAAATTATCTCGAAATTAATTTAGAGTAATTTTCCTCCAATCCACTATGTGGTGGTACCAATGGCATGTGCCTTTAGCCACGTGATCTTTTTAATTGTAATAAGTTATGTAACTTATTTAAATAACATACGGGGATAATTTTATAAATTGTCACTTAATAAGTTGGAGGAATATTTAGTTCATTGGAAAAGTGTTGGCTTTAAATATGTTTAAAAATATTTTCTTCCAACTTATTATTTAGCGATTAAAGAAATCATCTATGTGTAGTTTAAGTTACACTTATTTAAATAATATGCATAGATAGTTTTATAAATCATCATGTAATAAATTGAAAGAAATAGCTTCAAGCTAGTTTGGTTGGCTCATTAAGGAACATAGTGTGTATTTTAATTAAAATACTTTACATGTATGTTGTTACTTGGTACTAAACCAAGACTTTTTGAGATATGAAAGAATTTTAACTTATATATTCTGCTCTATGATGATTACTTTTTATCATCAGACCAACATATCAATCAATTTTTGATATAGGTAAGGTTCAAAACTTGGATATCTTATTCAACAATAAGAGACTTTACTGTTTGTTACTAAACCAAGACTTAATTTAAGTAACATATGTGCAGGGGCGGCGCTTCACTATTCTTAGGGGGTTCAAACGAACCTTCTGACTTAAAAAAAAAAAAAAAAATTATATATATAAATTTTTTTTTGTTAGTTTAATACTATAATTTTTTCTTAAAAATATTTTTGCACACCTTGACTTAAAATTTGCATACTCTTATTACAAGTATTTCCAACTCTAAGAATAAAGAGTAAGTGTTTGTGAATTATGTCACTATTTTTTATAAATTTATATTATGTGTGTGAATGTGTCTAATATTGATTGCGTGCATTACCTTTTGTTATAATGTTATTTGTATGAATTATGATGTGTGTGGATGTTTGTGTGTACAATATAAATCTAATATAAATTTATATAATTTAATAATTAGGAAATAGAGATGGTTTGTTACATATTTGTGTATTGTTATCATATTATAATAGCTTTCTGTTATAAAGTTAGTAAAATTCAAGAAAAAAATTGAAAGTTAGTGATTTTTCAAGCATTTGATTGGTTAAGTAGACACTAGTGTATAATTTTATGTATGAATAAGTGTAGTCTTGTGCGTTAATAATTAATACAAAAGTTTAATCATTTAGTTTAAAATATTTTTATAAAAACAATTACAAATAGATAATAAAAACTGCATAAAAATAAAAAAGTTAGATAAACTTAAAAAATGATTGTAAGCTCATAGCTACCCATATTGGCAATAGATACTCATAATGAACTATTATATAACAATTCAACATTTGAATACTTGTAGAAAGAAATTGTAAAATTTCATGTATTATTTATTTATTTTTTTTTTTTTTGTCGGTAACTCGATATATTTAAGTTCTTTTTTAATTAAAATTTTTTAATGACCCCCCTAAACAAAATTTCTAGAGCCGCCACTACATATGTGCAACATTAGGTTGCATTGACAAATAAAAGAACAAATATTGTTATCTTCATTAAGGACAATAAAATTAAATGTATAGGAGCCTAATCTATTGCACCTAAAGTATTATACCTAAATCATGTCTTATGTATAACGATATATATAACATTCATGTTACACGTAATAATTTAAGTTACATCATTCAATATTTTGTTGTTGGACATAAATTTTAACAAATTTACTATTAGATTACATTTTCCTCTTATAGATTTTACGCTTACAATTTTTCAAGATTACTTGATATCAATAATTATCTCATCTAAATGTTTAAATTTCAAGGGCACTTCTTAATTTTATACTATGAATTATAACTCTATTTTACTTCACATGCCTCACAACTAGCTCGTTAGTATTATGACTGCGTGAATTAACTAAAAATTTAATGTAAAGGAGAAAATATTTTACAAATATTATTAAAGTAATCTAAATAAGTAGTGAGTCACTTGAAACTTTTTTTTTTTTTTTGAATACTAAGTATTTTAACACACACACAAGGGGAAAGTGTAGAAGGTTTTAAAGAAACTAATAGTGGTGTATATCCAAAATGGCCTAACTCTTTGATACACAGCACTGAGTCACTTGAAACCTTAATAAAGCTTTACATAAACCAAATTAATATCATAATATATACATATATTGAACCAAATGGCGTAACAATGGTATGAAGTTTATTTTTGAAAAAAAGTATGAAGTTTGTAAGTTTTACCATATTAAAATACACATAATGATAGATAATCAAGATAAATATTAAATTTTATTTTTGATTTCTTGATTTTTGGTAATAAGATTTAGTTGGAGTAGAATTTAATTTAACTTTTTTTTAATCATATTTTTTTAAACTTAGGTGATTGGTTTTACCTAAAGTAAACTATATTGACAATGAATAAGATATAAACTATTTTAATAATAATGGGATAATTACAGTGAATCCATCTGTGGTATGACCCGTTTTCACTTTGCCTACCCGTGGTTTAAAACTTTACACTTTGCCCACCTGAAGTTACTTCCGTTAGCCTTCCGTAACCCACCTCTCCGTTTGCCGTTAGAAAAACACATTTTTAGGCAAAAACAAATATAACAAGAATTAAAAAGTTAGGGTTTTTCATTGCTCATGAACTTCAATGAGAACAAATTGGAGGAACAAACAACAAACCCAAATTCAATCCCAAAGAAAAAAAAATTCAAACCCAGATTAATTGAAATTCCCTTAAACATTCCCCAACCCATAGCAAACACAAACCTAACTACACAAAAATCAATTCAAACCAAAGAAATCAATCCATAAAAATCAAACAAAGAATTAACCCAAACCAAGTAATCAACCCACAAATTTGGATATGCGAGAACCTCCCTATCAAAGACTCCGGCATCTCTTCCAACCACCTCTCTATCGATTATTCATTTGGATCCGAGTCGCCCAAATGGATCCTCTGCGACCTCGACTCCTCAAACGACACTATCCTCAATGGAACCAAGCTACAACCAAACACACCTCATGATCTCTCCGATGGCGATTCTATCAAGATTAGCGAGTACACTTACATCATTGTCAACATCATTTCCAGCCACGGTGAGAGCCAACTTAGACGGAGTAGACAGAGCTCAGATTCTGAGATCCCTCTCGTCCTTGGTCTCCTGCAATGCCAGAAGCACGGGATCCATGGAAATGGGTCCACCTTTCTTCTTCTTGCTCTTGCTGTTGGGGTTGGGGATGGGGTTGGAGATGGGATTCAGATTAGGACGCCGTTGGTTTTAGTTTTGGTTTTGGTTTTGAGTGTCAGTTCTTGTGGGTCTATGTTTGTGTTGCTAGGTGTGGTAGGTCTGGGTTTTGAAGCCGTGTATGATTTTTGTGAATGACTGAAAGTGTCTGAAATGATTTTTGTGAAATTAGAGTAGAGCACTTTCAAGTGTAGGATTTTTGTAAATGTTTTTTATGATTTGTGCAAATATGAAATTTTATTTGGATTGATTGGCTCAAGACTGTTCATACCAAGAGAAAGTGTGTTCTTGAACCCAAGCTACAAAACCCCCTCTTTGATCTTGTTTGTTTGAGTTTTTTCTATTCTTTTTTGTTTTTAGAGGAGAGAGACATAAAATTGAAGATAAAATATATTTTTACCCTTGATTTTAACAGAGGTGGGTAACGGATGGGTAACGGATTGAAGTTTAGGTGGGCAAAATGTAAAGTTTTAAACCATGGGTAGGCAAAGTGAAAACAGGTCATACCATAGGTGGGTTTACTATAATTATCCCAATAATAAATGAGAGTGTATTGACTTGTCATAGAAAGAAAATAAATATCAAATATTATTTTAAAATTTCTTGAATTTTTGTAATAAGTTAAACTTATGTAATAGAGTTTATGCTAGTGTCAGACATAGATTAATTAAAAAATTTATGTCAAAGAAATAAATATATTTTAGAAATATTAGCAAAACTACATTTTTTATGAAAATTAATAAAACTATCTAAATAATTAGTGTGTCATTTGAAACTTTATTAAAGTGTTTTTTTATGGCCATATCTTAAGGGAAAAAGAAAAAAAATCTACAAGCCATTGCAAGCAAAGCTCAATTTTGTTGGGCCCATCAAATTTACACATTTATTTCTTAATATTTTATTCTTTTATAGATGACTCGAACTCAAGCAACCTTAACGAGGAATTTAAGAGAATGTTGTTTAGACTTTTCCATAGTCCCAAAGCATGGATTTTGCTAAGTAGGTTAGAGCCACTTACAAAATCTAAGGATCCATTAAGGAAGTCACATACTGGCCACTTTCACGTAAATTTGTTGAAGTAATGCCTGGTTGAACTCTCTTAGGCCTTAGCCCATAAAAAGCTTGATTCAGGGCTAGCCTTAGGCTTAGGCCAATTAGACCATTGCCTAGGGCCCCCTTACTAGAGAAGGCCCCAAATTTGGTGGCAATTTTATTTATTTATTTATTTATTTATTTTTATATATAAATATTTTTGGAAGATATTAAAACATTTTATTTTAAAATTTTTTTTCACTATTAAAAAGGCTCAAATAATTAAGTAATGCTAGAGATAGAGATAAGACAAATTTAAATAAATAGGTCTTACAAATAGACGTGTTACTAATCACAAATCATTCAAATAGGAAAATGTTAAAAATACTATAAATTTAACTGCATAACTTTTATTTATTTAGTTATTTTTATACAAGATAAAAATTATACTCTAGCCTAATCTAAGTGTATATGTGTGTGAAACTTTCTTCTAGAGACTTAGATCTCAGCCATTGCCCCCCACACCTCACAATAACTTATACTTGTAGAGTAATTACTGCACCAAGGGTGCGTGGTGGTCCCCATAATTTTTATAATTTGATGTGACGATGAATATGATAGGTAGATTTCAACAAACTATTGAATGCAGTTTTGAATGAATATTTGTAATTGATGATATATCTTTGTAATTCTCATGTTATAAATTTTATAATATTTCTAGTATTTTTGTAAGCCTCATGTCATTGATCACATTCATTAAAACACTAGTTTGTAGTAAAATTTGTTATAACTTTAGCATTTTCTCAAAAAAAAAAAATCATATTAAAGAGTTAAAAGAATGGATTTAAAAAAAATTATTATATAAAATGCTAGTTAAATATTATTTAAATAATAACATAAATGCCCCATTTGAAAATTTCACCTTAGGCCTCGGAAACGCTTGGGCCGGCCCCTATATTGACTTCTAAAGAGTAAAGAGGTTTATCACATTTAGCAGCTTCCCTAGGTGCTATTTTAACTCAAAAACTGTAGCCAATAAAGTTTAAACAACAAATTTCCTTAACCATGACTAAACTAGTTACTTCTTAGTTTCTTTACCTAAGTTAAAACAAAACTAAAGTTTACCCTTTGTTTGACATGGCAGTCAATAGCCTCAACCATTATTCAAATCAAACCATAAGGACATCCCAAACCTGCTATAAAACTTCACATCAAGTCTTGTATAAAAAATTCTCGTCACTTTATTGACTATAGACCGATAAGTTTGTGTAACGTGGTTTATAAGTTAGCATCCAAGGTAGTGGCCAATAGGTTAAAGGTGGTCTTACAGGACATTGTAGGTGAGAATCAGAGTGCTTTCGTTGCGGAGAGACTTATTACGGATAATGTGTTGGTAGCTCATGAACTAATGAACCATGTCAATAGGAAAAGGAAAGGGAAGACAGGTGAGATGGCGCTGAAACTAGACATGAGTAAAGCATATGACCGGGTGGAGTGGGAATGCCTGCAACAAATAATGAGGAAGCTTGGTTTTCATGGTAAATGGACTAGGTTGGTTATGAGCTGTGTGTTCTTGGTAACATATGCAGTGCGGGTCAATGGAGTTCCCTATGGACAGATTTCACCTACACATGGACTGTGTCAAAGGGATCCACTGTCACCCTACTTGTTTCTTATTGTTGTTGAAGGTTTGTCTGCATTACTACACAAAGCCGTCTAAGAAAAGAAGCTAAGGGGCGTTGCAGCTTCGGCAAGGGGCCTAAGAATATCACACTTATTCTTCGCCGACGATAGCCTTATCTTTGGAAGAGCCACTACAATGGAGTGTAATGAGATACAGAGGATACTACAAGTTTACGAGACATCATCTGGATAGCAACTGAATCGGAGTAAGACATCGTTGTTTTTAAGCCCCAACACGGAAATGAGCACAAAGAAATTAATTAAAGCTATGTTTGGTGCACAGGTTATTCAAGCACATGAATCCTACCTAGGTCTCCCGTCATTGGTAGGCAACTCGAAAAGAAATACTTTTGCTCAGTTAAAACAAAGGGTAGCAAATAAGGTCTCAGGCTAGAAAGAAAAACTTCTATCTAGTGCCAGGAAAGAAGTACTGATCAAGGCAATGGCTCAAGCAGTGCCATCATACACCATGAGCTGTTTTAAGCTCCCAAATAAGCTGTGTGATGAACTGACAGGTTTGGTGAGACAATTCTGGTGGGGACAGGTGAGGGATGAAAAGAAGCTAGCTTGGATGAGTTGGGAAAAGATGTGCTTACCTAAGGAGAGAGGTGGGCTGGGGTTTAGAGATCTAAAAACATTTAATCTTGCTCTCTTAGCAAAGCAAGGGTGGCGGTTACAGAAAAACTCATCTTCATTGTTTTACCATGTGTATAAAGCCAAATATTTTCCTGGTTGTGATTTTATGGATGCAGAATTGGGTGGAAAACCATCTTATGCTTGGAGGAGTATTCATGCAGCCCAAGCACTAATGCGAAGGGGCCTGAAGTGGCAGGTGGGTAATGGGGAAAATATCAGAATATGGAGGGATAAATGGCTTCCTACACCAAAAACGTACAAAGTAGTAACACTTGAGAGAGGCAACATACTGTTAACAATGGTCTGTGATCTCATAGACAATGAAAGCAAGGAGTGGAAGGTTGACGTGGTGCGCCAGAATTTCTTAGCTCAGGATGTTGAGGCGATTTTAAGCATTCCATTAAGTGTTAATGGAGCTCGGGATAAAATAGTGTGGGCAAAGAATAGGAATGGGAGGTTCTCAGTAAGGAGCGCATACAAGGTGGCCAAGGAGGACAGTTTGGGTGTGAGGTAGCGAGTTGCTCTAGTCCATCCGAGTTGAGGAGAGTGTGGAAAGGTTTATGGGGAATGAATATACCAAACAAAGTAAAACACTTTGCATGGAAAGCGTGTAGAAATATTTTGGCTACTAAAGAAAATTTATGTAAGAGAAATATCACAAAAGATGGTCTTTGTGACTACTGTAGGGCCCATGTGGAGACAGTCAACCACCTTTTCTGGCACTGTGAACACACCAAAGATATTTGGTCTTCAAGTAAATTGTCCTTACCTTTTAAGGTGTTGCCATCATGGGATTTCATGGAGTTAATGTGTCAGGCGCAGAAGTGGAGTGACTTTTTGCCGAGTTTGGTGGAGCGGACTATAATGATTTGCTGGGGTATATGGAAAGATTGGAATGAGATATGTCGTGGAGGAAAGGTAGGCCTGGGAAAGCTGTGGTACAGAGTGCTTTAATGCTCCTAGATGAATATCAGAGTGTAAATGAAAGTCCAGAAGTTGCTCAGGAGAGTACACTTGTGACAGTAAAGTGGAGCCCACCGCCACAGGGATGGTACAAGGTCAACGTTGATGGTGCCGTGTTCACCCAACGGGGATCGGAGTTATTATTAGAGATGACACAGGGCCGGTGGTCGCTGCGATGAGCAAGAAAATGGCAGTCCCGTTAGGAGCGCTGGAGACGGAAGCGAAAGCGATGGAGACGGGAGTCCGTTTTGCTGTGGAAGTGGGAATATGGGATGCGATCTTTGAAGGAGATTCAATCTTGGTGTACAACGTAGTGCAAGGCTTAGGCTCGGTGTCTATGGCAATCCAAAATATTGTCATCGGTATACTCCGTCAAGCTTAAGGCTTTAGAACGTTCGCTTTCTCGCACATTAAACGATAGGGGAATGTCCTAGCCCATGTACTCGCCCAGTATGCAGGCAAAGTTGAAGACTATGTCACTTGGCTAGAAGAATGTCCTAGCCATATTGAATCTGTGTGTGCCGAGGATGTATGTGGTTTCTAATTTTTTGAAATAAAAGTATTAGTCTTCCTATCAAAAAAAAAAAAAAAATTCTCGTCACTCCTTCAACTACCATACATATGTCACTAAAAAACCTCATGAGCAACTTAAGAGTAGTAGAATATTAAGACTTTGGTGTGAACACGATAATAAATTTGAGTCCCTTGTCTCTCACTTGCCACATCTCTTAAATTTTTCATATTGCCCATTGAAAAACGGGGTCCAAAACCTACTACCTAACAATTTAGGACTAGGGTTTTTGCACTAGTTCTTTGAATTTTTGTCAAACTTCTCATATATGTTTTTTGTTCGCTAGCTATATATTCAAAGACCAACCTTGCGTACATAGCCTTGAAGTTGCTATGCATGAATGAGCCTTGTGCACATAGTTTTATACTTAATCCCCTAAACTATTGAAATGCATAATTAACTCCCCAAAGTTAATTATAACTATGTTTTAATGTCTTCCCTGCCATCTGTTTTAGTGTTAAATATGACGAATCAAATATTGAAAGACCAATTTTTTCCATCTCCAAAATAGACAATAAAAGGATAAATTGACTTTCTTTGTGGCAAGTTTCAATTGACTTTGTTTTCACATGGGAAAAGCATTTGCTTTTGAGTACCCTCCATAGAGTTCTTCATCGAGCTACAGATAAAGCTTTCCATGGTTAGGATTCATATTATCAACAACATTTTCATCCACTTCCAAATTTCCTAAGGAAGAGAAATTAATAATTAAAATCTGTTTGGATACTGCTTATTGCTGAAAACTGAAAACTGAAAACTGAAAATATTGTAACAAAATAATTTTTAAATGTGTGAATAGTGCTGTAAGACCCAGTTTTAAAGTTGTTTTTGTTAAAAAAGTAGTTTGTGGGTCCCATGAATAGTGCATGGGACCCACTATTTTTAAATGCAGACACAGACGTGCATTGAATAGTTTGTATCCAAATTCCACCTTAGTATAGATTAAGCCACATGCACTCCCTAGTCTAGAATAGCTAATTTCTATTGTAGGGAATTAACATGAAATTCCCAAAACTGTGAGAAACAAAATAGAGAAAACACACGCCAAAGAAAAATAATCACACACACAAGACAGTATTTATGTGGTTCGGCAATTTGCCTACGTCCATAGAGTTGTAGAGATTTTACTATTATCAGGGAAAAATACAAAGTGTGGCAGTACCCAAGCCTCTGCTCCATGGGCTAAGCCTCAAAAAATCTTCTATTAAAAATCACGCAACATTATATCGAGTCGGGTCATCATCTAGATCAAACACAACTAGGCTTCACAAAACCCAACAAATCTCCCACTTGGAGACTAGTTCAATCACCAACATCAACCGCAATCCTCCAAAAACAATCTCTCATCCCTGCAACTCATCTTCCTGTCCTCAAGTTAGAAGACCAATTGAAACTGCACACATCTTTAGCTTCTCAACAATGACACCCTTGGTCAACATGTCTGCCGAGTTCTTAGATCCACAAATTTTCTCAAATATTACCAGTTTATTTTCAACAAGGTAACGGATAAAGTGGTATTTTGTCTTTATATGCTTTAACTTTGAATGAAAAGCCGAATTTTTAGTAAAAAAAATTGCACTCTGACTGTCACTGTGTAGAATGCCCATCTCTTGCTTCTTACCCAATTCATCTAAGAAGCCATGTAGCCAAATCATCTCATTTTCAGTTTCAGTTGCTGAAACATACTCAGCTTCTATAGTAGACAAAGTAATAATCTTTTGTAGATTTGAAACCCAAGATATAACTGTACCACCAAGAGTAAATACAAACCCAGTAGTACTCTTTCTACTATCAATATCACCAACAAAATTAGCGTCTACATAACCTTGTGGTTTCAAACTTACACCTGTGAAGTAAAGACATGTATCTGATGAACCCCTCAGATATCTTAAAATTCACTTGACTACCTCCCAATGATGTTTTCCTGGCCTACTCATGAATCTGCTCACAACTCCCACTGTATGTGCAATGTTTGGCCTTGTACATACCATAGCATACATCAAACTGCCAATAGCTGAGGCATAGGGCACCTTACTCATCTGGTCCCTTTCTTCTTCTGTCTTCAGTGACTGTTCTTTACTTATTTTGAAATAACTATTTAAAGGTGTGTTCACTGGTTTAGCTTTATTCATGTTGAATCCACTGAGAATTTTCTTCACTTACTCTAATTGTGAAAGTTTCAATATACCATTAGCCTTGTCTCTAATGATTCTCATACCAAGGATTTGCTTTACAGCTTCCAAATCCTTCATTGCAAACTGTTTTGACAATTGCTTCTTTAGATTATTAATCTCCTCAATGCTAGACCTTGTAATGAGCATATCATCTACATACAACAATAAAATGATTTAAGAATTGTCAAAGAACTTAACATAGCAACAGTGATCAGTTTCACATCTCTTGAACCCAATTCTATGCATAAAACTGTCAAATTTCTTGTACCACTGTCTTGGAGCTTGTTTTAAGCCATACAAGCTCTTTCTCAGTTTGCAGACTAGATTCTCTTATCCTTAAACAATGAACCCTTCTAGCTGAATCATGTAAATGTCTTCCTCCAAGTCACCATGAAGGAATGCTGTCTTCACATGTAAATTTTATGCAGCCACTATTCCCAATACCAGTCTGATTGTTGACATCTTCACAACTGGAAAAAATATTTCTGAGTAGTCAATGCTCTTCTTCTTTTGAAACCCTCTAACAACTAATCTGGCATTGTAACGCTTGCTACCATCATGCTCATTCTTTATTCTGTATACCCACTTGTTGTGCAAACTCTTCTTTTCTACTGACAATTCAGTCAATTCCCATGTCCGATTCCCCAATAAGGAATTCATCTCATCCTTCATGGTTAACTCCCACTTGCTTGAATTTTCATCCTATAAGGCTTCATCGAAACATTATGGCTCACCACCATCAGTCAACAAGAGATAATTTAGAGCAGGTGAATAACGCGGTGGAGGTCTAATGGTCCTGGAAGATCTATGGACTTCAACTACATGTGTACTTTGATCTACCTGTGAATCTACATTCTCCTTAACTTCTTCACCCCTTTTCTGGACAGTATTTTCAGTCAATTCATCTAAATTGACAAACTTAGATTTCTTTTGATCTGTCTCTGAAACATCTGACACTACAGTTGATCTGTCTTTGTACATAACTTGTTCATTGAATATCATATTTCTACTTCTGATAATTTTTTTGTTTTGTTCATCCCAAAACCGATAGCCAAATTTCTCATCACCATAACCAATAAAAAAACATATTTTAGACTTTGCATCAAGTTTACTACGAGTAACAGAATCAATATGAACATAAGAAATACAACCAAAAACTTTTAAATGGGAAAACTTTACCTCTTTACCACTCCAAACCTCTTCAGGAAGTTTGAACTCCATGGGAACTGATGGTCCTCGGTTTATCAAGTAAGCTACAGTACTAACAACATCAACCCAGAAAGTTTTTTGTAATCTAGTATGTAACCTCATACTCCTAGCACGCTCATTGAGAGTTCTGTTCATGCGCTCAGCCACACTGTTCTGCTATCGTGTCCCAAGAATAGTCTTTTTCATCCTAATTCCATGTGCAGTACAATACTTACTGAACCCTCAATCTATGTACTTTCCTTCATTGTTTGACTTCAAACATTTTACTTTCAGACCTGTTTCTGTCTCAACTATAGCCTTTCACTTCTTAAAAGTCTCAAATACATTAGATTTATTTTTCAAAAAATAAACTCATATTTTTCTGCTTAAGTCATCAATGAAAGTGATGTAATACCTTGAATCTCTAAGAAATACAACCAGAGAAGGCCCCTACAAATCAGTGTGTACTAACTCTAATTTTTCAACCTTTGGTGTCCTGCCAGTTTTCAAAAAGCTCACATTTTTTTTACTCTCCTAAGATGCAGCTTTCACACATTTCAAAATCAATGGACTTCCATTCTATTAGTTTCCCTTTTGACAGCAGCATCTTCATCCCTTTCTCACTTATGTGACCAAGTCTGCGGTGCCATAGACTTGTATCAGTACTTGCTTCAGCAATTGTGATTATGTCTCTTGGACTTGAGGTCATATATAGAGTACCCGTCTTCTTTCCACGAGCCAATACTTTAACTCCCTTTGTAACCTTCCAAGTACCACCAACAAACAGTATTGTATGCCCTTCATCATCAAGTTGTCCAACAGAAATCAGATTCCTCCTTAGTTCAGGAATATGTTAAACCTTCTCCAGTAACCAAACAGACCCATTGGGCAACAATATCCGGACGTCTCCCATACCTATAATATCCAAGGCTTTACCATCAGCCAAATACACCTTACCAAAATCACCTGTAACATAGTTATATATGATCTTGGTGTGGAGTGGTATGAAACGAACTCCTGAGTCCAAAACTCAATCATTGAGTGGACTGTTTACTGCAAGAAGTAATGCATCCTGTATCTCTTCTATTACAGCATTAGTAGAATCATCTTCATTATTTTTCTTAGGACTTTTACATAGCCTCCTAAAGTGACCCATTTTCCCACAGTTCCAGCATTGTACTTGTTGGCCTGATCTAGATTTACTTCTATTCCGATTAGAATTTCTGGATTTTGATTTACCCCAATTTGAATTTTTGTCATTACCTCTGCCTCTTATCTCAAGATTCAAGGCAGAACCAAATCCTTAGGTTTCACCTGCATCTCTTCTGCGAATCTCCTTAGCCAGAATTAAATCTCGTATGTAATTGTACTTAATTTTTTTTTCTTTTTTTTTTAGAATTGCTTACTGTTATCCTCATTGCTTCTCAATTGTTTGGCAAAGAAGCCAAAACGATTAGTGCACGGATCTCATCATCAAAATCAATTTCTACAGATGACAATTGATTTGTGATAGTTTTAAATTCGTTTAGATGTTGTGCTACTGATGCATTCTTTAGTATCTTCAAATTGAATAGTTTCTTCATCAAATGCACCTTGTTGTTTGCTGATGACTTTTCATACATACCAGACAAAGCCTTTATTAGATCTGCTATGGTTTTCTCCTTTACAACATTGTGTGCAACAAACCTAGACAGAGTTAACCTGATGACTCCCAGTACCTGTCTGTCAAGAAGAGCCCATTCCCCATCCTTTATAGTTACAGGTTTTTCCCCTAGAAGTGACAGATGCAACTTCTTCCCATAAAGATAATCCTCGATTTGCATCCTCCAAAATCCAAAGTTTATGCCATCAAACTTTTCTATTCTAGATGCCTTTCCTACTTCCTCTGTCATTGCTCTCACTCAAATTTAACCCTAGACTCTAATACTAGTTGTAAAGAATTAACACAAAATTCCCAAACCTGTGAGAAACAAAATAGAGAAAACACACATCAAAGAAAAATTATCACACGCACAAGACAGTATTTACGTGGTTCGGCAATTTGCCTACATCTACGGAGTTGCAGGGATTTCACTATTATTAGGGAAAAATACAAAGTGCGGTAGTATAGTTTTTTTTTTTCCTCAAAAATTACATCAAGAAATCTTAATCACCAAAACAACGGTTTCTATATTTTGTGCACAGAATTCACAATGAACTACAAAACGAGCCAAATTTTTTTCTGCCCAAGCCTCCGCTCTATAGACTAAGCCTCAGAAAATCTCCCATTAAAAATTACGCAACATTATTTTGGGCCAGGTCGTCATCCGGATCAAACACAACTACACTCCACAAAGCCCAACAGTTTCATATTTTGGTTTTGTGTATTGGTCACGAGTTGAAATTGACTTCCACACCATAAGTTTGGAATATATAATGCTTTATTTTAATAAATTCATAAACTTGAAGTATTTTGCCAAAAAAATTTATGTCAAAAAAGAAATGAACTATTCCCCATAGCCACGAGTACAATGCCCAATTTTTTTTGGTAATAGTACTGTTGCCATCTAAGATATAGTGTTGATAAGGAAGAATACAAGAGTGACATTTTGGTATTATTTCCATTAATTATTCTCTTTTCCATTTTCTTGAAAATCATTTTAGCTAGCATGTTAAATTGAAGAGTAAAGTTAGAGATACAAACTTTTTTACAAATGACTGATGTGGTGAGTGATTATTAGTAAATGAAAAAGTGATGTTAATGGTAGGCCTAAATGAAAACCAATAAGAAGTTGGCCACATCAATAGTTTGTAAAAATGTTGTAAAATAGTTTGTAATTGTAGCATTACTCTAAATTGAAAAAAAAAAAAATTTTGATGACCAACTAAAACTTTTATTGAAAACTAAAACATAAATCAGATACAATTAATAAGAAACAAAATAAGTTTGCTCCAATAAGATAATATCCATAAAAGGGCTTCGAGCATAGCCTACAACAAAACAAACAGAAAAATTATTCTTAAAATAACAAAAGGCTAAAACGTGGGCTGCTTTGTTTCCTTTTCTAGGAATCCATTTGAAAACCATGGAACAGATTATGTGAGGCCCAACTTAGAGTATCTGCAGATATGACTGAAATTCTCCTTCTCTCTTTTTCTTCGGGTCAGAGCTCCTTTCATGCATTCTGAAATTCTCCTTCTCTCTTTTTCTTCGGGTCAGAGCTCCTTTCATGCATTCTTCATTGGCGTCGCTGGGTCATGATGGAGGAGATTGGTGTCGTTGCTACCCATTGGAGGTGATCTTGCAAGCTGGGTGACGATGTAGATCGGCATTGGGTGAGGTGGAGATCGGTGCTAGGTGATGGTGGATTTCCTTTGTTGGGTTTGTCGAGGGTTTTGGGAGAAACAGGGTTGAAGGGAAAATTTTAGGAGAAACAGGCTGAAGGGAAAAAATAAATGAAATGGCTTTGGTACTAGTGTGTTACACGGGTATGCTAACCATGAGCCTGACATGGTGCTTAGGCAATGGGTTCCACAAAAAGTAAATTTTTTTGAGTTATTAGAAGTTGGAAACGAGTGTTAAACATGCCACCTTAGGAAGTTGGGGTATTTTTAGTAATAAGTGATGAGCTATTGAGTGATGAGTGATGATATTTGAGTGATAAGTGATCATTTTTTTTCATCCAAACAACCCCTAAAACGTGAGCTGCTTTGTTTCCTTCTCTAGGGAGCTATCTGAAACCATAGAACTAACTATGCGAAGCCCAACTAAGAGTATCAGCAGATACGACTGAAATTCTCCAAGGCACTTCATTAGAAGGGGATAGAAGAGCTTCTATACAAGCTTTGACATCACTTTTTATAACAATCCTCACAAGACCATGGCCAGCCACCACTTGAGCCGCCCAGTTAATTGTCTCGGCCTTTGCTTGGAAAGGGAAGTTATTTTCTACTAGTGTTGACAGAGCAAAAACCAAATCCCTTCCCCAATTCCTTGCTACTAAGAAAATGAAAGAATTGTTTGACCCCACAGCTGCGTCACAATTTATCATGATGGATCCATGATCTAGCCTAACCCAAATAACATCATCTCTCCTTGGATTTACTGAAGACACAGAGGAGAATGCAAAAAGATATTCTTGATCAACTAGAGACATTTGATTGGGCAGAATTCTTTTCCAAAACTGCTCCATAACCAATGCCCCAAATAAAAGGAACTCTTCCTTGATAGTGTGGAACCTCAAATATTTGTTAGTGGGGATAAGAGAAAGCTTATGAATTGGGCTAAGCATGGTAAAGTGCATTCCATTTGGTCAAAAACCCCCAAGGACTTCCAACCCAAAGAGATCTGGTCGCTTGGCAAAAAACAAAAATATATAAGGAAGATTCAAGAGATGAACATCAAAGAGGGTAGCTTGGATCCAAAGATGGGAAGAATCTTATCAATTTGTCCTTAATATGCAAAATGTCTAAAACAATCCTCCCCAAGGACATCTTATACCTATTATGGATCTTTGATTTCCAGATTTTGGATTTCACTTGATCCAGTGTTATTTGTTCGGATAAAGCTAGACTCACCTTGTAAACTAACTTCATTGAGTGCTTCCCATTGTTTGAATTTACCCATAACCATTTGTCCCCTTGTTGGCCTGATTTGAATGGAATTCGCTTGAATGCTTTAACAGTGTCCTCTGTAAATAGTTCACTGAGTTTTGATCATCCCACCTCTTCTATTTTGAGCTAGCAATTGTGATACAACTAGGCAAGTGGAGTGATTTTCAGGTGACAAAGGCACCGGTCTATAGTTAGGATGTCTGGGACCCAAGGATCTTCCCACGTGAGAATGTTCTCACCATTGCTAACTTGCTTGCAAGCTACAGCCAAGAGAATATGCTTCGAAGATTCCATACCTTTCTAAATTCCTGCCAACCTAATTATTAGCAATTAAGGCATGCATAGTAGGCCTATGAAGCTGACTTAAAATCCACCTGTCTACTTTAGAGAGGAGAGCCATATTAAGATAAGAAAAGTGCTTGAAACCAAGGTCCCCAAGGTTTCTAGGCTTGCAAATGAAATGAGATACCAAGCTAAAGGTGTAGTATCAGTTTGAATCCTTTAAAGGCTTCCACCACCAGAATTTTCTTATCATGCTATCTTAAACTGAAAGACTAATAGATCATTGCTTTGTTCTAAAATTTTTAGATTTCTAATAATATACTCTCACTGCCAAGCTTAACAATATTTTTATATAAAACACCCTTTAAAAATTAACTCAAGACTTTCATTTCTCCTATTATCAACATTATTATTGCTAGGTCGTATTGGAGCCAAGCAATTGGAATAAAAAATTGCTAAATTTATCAATGCTCAGGAATGGTATCCTCCAGTTTTTGTGTAGGTGTTGTTAAGAAGATTAACTTGGAACTTATATTAATTCAAATCTAGGTTTGTCATTACACCGGAAGAAGGGGGAACAAGAATAATAACTCTTTTCATTTGTGCCAAATACAATTACAATTAGTGGGAATATAATCTTTTTGAAAAGTAGAACAAAACAAACTAAATGCATTCAACTTCTAGTTCAAAGCTATTAAAAACAAAGAGAAACAGATGCTAAGGTATATATATAAACCACGATCAAGTAAAAAACTATAAACCACGATCAAGTAACAAAAATCCAGATTAATTTACAATTAATCCAAGAGTGATCACTTAGGAGGAGTCAAAACAAAAAACAAAAAGGATATTATTACTTTACATTATAAGGTGTAAGCTTCCTACTCTTGGCTGGCTTTAACAAGAGTGATAGGGTTGGTGGAGTTGTACAAATCATATATACATCGAAACCTCCTTTTCCTTTGCCATAAAATCTGATCTTCTTCTTCTTCTTCTTCTGCCACGCTTTTATCGTTGAGAAAGACTAATTCTCCATTGGTAGAAGATACATCAACTGTATCGCATTTGTTGCCTTGTTCTGCTGCTTTCCCTTCTTCTTCTTCTTTTTCTTCTTCCACGCTATTGTTGTTGGTATCCTCTTGTTCACCGCTTGAGTCTCCGCTCAATTGTATTAGCTGCACAGCCGCGTCCATCTCCGACTCTACGTCTTGGTCATCGCTTGAGTCTTCGCTCAGTTGTATTAGCTGCTCAGCCACGTCCATCTCCGACTCTGAAAATTCCATGCCATTCTGATTCTGCTTCTGGGTTCTTCTCTTTTTGAATGTTGATGCTGATTTCGCCATCTCTTGCCAGCTGAGAAATAAAGACCTTTCTGTTTTTTTTTTTTTTTTTGAGAATGAGAGAAACAAAGACTTGAGGGACACAATCACGCGCTATATATATATATATATATATATATATATATATATATAGATAGATAGATAGATAGATAGATAGATAGATAGATAGATAGATAGATAGATAGAGAGAGAGAGAGAGAGAGATAAACCAGGTCGGTTGCATTATTTTATTATTATTAAAATCTTCTTTTTCTTTCTCATAAATAATGAAAATTCGCTCTTAAAAGTATATTCAGGATAGGGCATCATTTGATAAAATATTTCTAATAATATGGTTTAAATTTTGTGAAAATATATATAGGTGAAAAAATGTAGAAATACGTGTTATGGTGTTTGAACAACAGTTTTCATTGATTAAATACCCTTACCAAACAAGGTTTTATTTTGCTAAAATTGAAATTCTTTAACTGAAATTACTGTAAATAAAAGTAAAAGTTAATTGAAATAGTACAATAAAATATATAAATAGTATCAAAAAGTATAATAAGACTCATAAATAATAGTAAAAATAAGTTGACAAAAATAATTTTTACCAAAATCACACTCAATATACATATCCTTTTTGTGTTTGGTAAGTTAACCCAAATTTGGGCTTTGAAACTCAGTAGATGATTATGTGATAGTAGATATTATGGTAGCGTTTGGATTTGACGTTTCCTGCGTTTTTTTTTTTCTTTTTTTTTCTCACGCGTTTCAAAAGGGTCAATGCTTTCAATTATTTTGCTAACGCATTTGGATGATACTATTCAAATTTTTAAAAATTATTTTATTACAATACTTTCAATTTTCAGCAAAATAAATTGTATCCAAACGGATCCTATATATTGTAGTTATTTATCACGTGGTTAACAACAACAAGATATTCTTTTCGGTCTAAGTTTTTCCACATTCTGTGGGTTTTTTTTTTTTTTTTTGGGAGAAGATCCTCTGGGTTTTTCTTAAACAAAGTTTTTTAACCGCGGCCCATATTATTTCTTACTACTGCCTGTTGCTGTTGATAGCACGTCCACAACTATTGCCTATATATAAACATTTAAAATAAATAAATTAAATTCATTGTCTTATTATATTATATCATATGATCATATCATATTACAAGAACTTGTGAAAACTTTTTGGATGTAAAGTATATAAATTTGATTACTACAACGAGAGAAGAGAGATGATTTATTTTAACTTATTTGTATAATGTAAGATAAAAAGCTAAAAATCAATTTATTTTTAAAAAACTAAAACTTATATTATTTCACATTTAAATATTTGATTGATGACACATCTATTAATTTTTAATTTTTTAGAAATTTTGCAAGTATGCATGATATAAAAAGAAAATGTAATCCAATAATGGATTTGTCAAAATTTACATTTAATAATACCTAATTTTACAAACATAGAGAATATATGAAAAAAATGTAATATAATTTATCAAAATTCACATCCAAAAAAAAGATATTAAGTGAAGTTGTAAGGATTGTTTACAATTTGTAACTAAGATTAATTATTAGGTACATTTGGAGTACCATAAATACGTATTCCTTCTCTCATATAATTATAGATCACACTAATTAAATTTATGATAAGACTCACAATTTATATGAAATGAGAAAGTATATATTTATAATACTTCTTAAGTATTCAATAATTTTTCTCCAACAAAATTTTATCCTAAATATTTACACCAACAAATAGGACATTACTAGCTACCTGGTCAAAACAAAAACGCAGTAGAAATAATATGGGCCTTGGATAACTGGGGCCCAAAATAATATCTTCTTCTTGTTGAAGTTGTTGACGACAAGTCAATGTCTATGCTATAAACAAAACAGAAAAAAAAATATATAATAATAATAATAATAATAATAATAATAATACTTGGAAAACTTGTACAGCTCAAAATTGGTTAACTTACAAAACAAGAAAAAAAAAGGGAATTTTCACTGGCCAACTCAAAATAATATTTATGAAAAAGAAAAAGAAGATTTTAATAATAAAATAAGGCAACCGACCTAGTTTATTTTCTATATATAGAAGCAAGAAGGATTTTTTTTTTTTTTTTTGTTTTGAGAAAGTAGCAGCAATAAGGATCAAGTATTGATTATTGTCTCTCAAAAGTCTTTATTTCTCAACGGGAGAGAGATGGCGAAATCAACATCAACATGCAGAAAGAGAAGAACCCAGAAGCAGAATCAGAATCAGAACGGCATGGAATTTTCAGAGTCGGAGATGGACGTGGCTGAGCAGCTAATACAATTGAGCGGAGACTCAAGCGGTGACCAAGACCATAACAACAACAATAGCGTGGAAGAAGAAAAAGAAGAAGAAGAAGAAGAAGAAGAAGGGAAAGCAGCAGAACAAGGCAACAATAGCGATGCAGTTGATGTATCTTCTACCAATATTGGAGAATTAATCTTTCCCAACAATACTAGCTTGAAGGAAGAAGAAGAAGAAGAAGATCATATTTTATGGCAAAGGAAAATGAGGTTTCGGTCTATATATGATTTGTACAACTCCACCAACCCTATCACTCTTGTTAAAGCCAAGAGGAGGAAGCTTACACCTTCTGTAAAGTAATATCAATCTTTTTTCTTTTTCTTTTTTTTATGACTCCTCCTAAGCCTAAGCTCACTCTTGGATCAATTGTAAATTAACCTGGATTTGTGTTATTTGTTTATGCATCAATGTAAAACTATGTAGTTTTGTTTATTTATTTGATGCTGGTTTTTATACCTAGTATGTTTCTCTTTAATGGCAGCTTTGAACTAGAAGTTGAATGCATTAGTTTGTGTTGTTCGGCTTTCCTAAAGATTAAATTCCCACTAATTGTATTCTACACTATTGAAAGAGTTATTATTCTTGTTCCCCTTCTTCCAGTGTCCCAAACAATATTGACAAACCCAGATTTAAATCATCTTAATCTTCGTAATGGCTTTCACAAAACTAGAGGATAACCATTCTAGAACATTTGATAATTAATTTTCAAAAAGAGAGAGAGAGAGAGAGTATTTGACAATTTTAGCAGTGTTTTATTGATTTCAGGGTTTTCAGCTGTGTTTTATTCCAATCGATTTGCTCCAATAGGACACTAGCAGTAGCAGTAATAATGTTGAAAAAAGAAAAAGAATAAATTTCTGAATTACTTAATTTTTAAAGTTTAAAATTGCAAAATGGTATTTTATATCAATATATTTTTAAGCTTGACAGCGAGATCATGTTCAATATAAGAAATTTGTAAAATTTGTCGGACAAAGCGATAGTTTAACATGCTAAAAGTGTTGCAGGAAAATGGAAAAGAGAAAATAATCAATAGAAGTAGCAGAAATATGTTACTTTTGGATTCTGTATACAGCTTTACCAGAAATTTGAACATTGCACTCTCGTGGCTATGGAGAATAGTTCATTTTTATTTAAATAAAATTATTTTTTTGGCAAAATTATTTCAATTTTAACAAATTTTGTTAGAATAGAGTATTATATATGTATTCCAATCCTTTATGGGTCAATTTCAATCCGTGACCTATAAGCTAGTTGATAGTTCTTGATGGCCTTTAATGGAATCAAGGAAGGAAACCACGACGTTCATTCATAATGTTAGGATGATAAAATGAACCAAGTTGCTTGGGAGAGTTGTGAGCAACTGAAGTCTTAATCGTTAAGATAATAATTGAGCTCATTTCATCAACTAAAACAACCAAACTCTATTTCATAAATGCATTAATATTTCTTGTTTTACAAAAATAATATTATGAAGTAAATGAATTAATCAGTAGATTCTTAAGGGTAGAATTTGGTCATTATATTCTCTAAGAAAGGAAAATATTTGATTTATTAAGTAAAACTGTATTATGTTAGTTTAATTCAAACTTAAAAATTCTAGTTCTTTGGCTTATTTATAAATCTACTTTCCACCTGATTGCTACATCGAGTAGACAAAGTTTACTTCCAATCATGATATTAGCTAAGTTTCAACCCATCGTTCAAGAACTCAAAATGTCTATTTTAATTATAGTAGTGATAGATAATAGGTTAGCTTTATCATGATCTTGTTGAGGATGCATAATCTTGTTGTGGATGTAAAGCCGACCTCAAAAAATTTGGTACTAAGGTTTTGTCGTTATTGTTTTTGTTTTGTCTTCATGCGTTGGTGTTGAAGTTTGTATCCTCTGACCCAGAAAAAATGAAAGTTCAAACTTCAAAGTAGAAATTGTTCCACTTTTCTATTTAACTTCCATGCATCAAACATGTATAAGCTGTGCTCTTTGTATTTGGTAAAGATATTTTCAATTCTGCACAATGAAAAGAAAAAATTTGAAGAGAAAATTAACAAATTATTTTCTAAAACATTTTCTCCCCTCACTAGTAAAGAATTAAATGGTTGACACTCTTGAAATCTGAACAATTCTTGCATTTCTTTGGCAACAAAACTGGAAAAGTAAATTTTATAGTCATAAAAAAATTAGCCAATATTCATCATACTCAAGTAACGACATTAAATTCAATGAAACATGCCTGTACCTCCAATAATTTCACTGAGATATATATTGCTAGAACAGTTTCAACTTTCAAGTATGCGATAGTATTATAGTATGTTGTATATATGAGACAATTCTGAACCAAAAAGCATCAAGTTTCAGCAAAAGGCATTCATAGCTCATACTTTCTCCAAAACTTGATTAATGCTCAAGGTGGAAGACATTCTATGAACCGCTGCAATTTAGTTGCATCCAGTTTTTGCTCTGTCACAATAGTCTGCTTCTTCACAGTAAGCATTTGAGAAGCAGGGTCCACAACCCAACCTTGCTGTAGGACATCTGCATATGCCAACCAAGAGCCCTTTAGCAATGGAAAATCAAGGATCTGACAATATATCTAACATGCATTACTTCTAGATGACAGCCAATTCTATCTTTTCAACAAGCCTACGGAACTGCAAGCAATGTGCCTGCATCAGCAATTCTAGCTGACAACAATTTAACAATAGTTGCAAGGGAACAACTGAAATTAAGCATTGCACAACCGAAGGCATTACATCTAGGTCACTAACTATTTTTCTAATACAAGATTTTAAATTAAAAACTTTTCTTCTGCAGAACCATAATGAATGTCCACAAATCATACCAATGGTATTGGAAACAACATAATTAGCAGGCCATGATGGGATTTATACATCAACTATTAGTATCTTTGAACAATCATGGAACTTCATTTTTCTCTAAGGGCTTCCTTAGTTCTTTTACCTGAATGATCCAGCATAAGTTCTCAGGAATTAGAATTGGCTAATCAGGCATTGCTGACAGTTTTTTTTCCACTGAGCAACAACAAAGATGGGACCTAAACTACAATCAACAAAACATACACATTATCAGCCAACATGCTATGAGGCTCAAAAAGACAATGTGAGACCTTTCACAAAAGGCTTTATAAAGATTTTGTGTGCAGTTAAGCAACACAGGAACCTAACAAAATTTGAAATAGAGGGGGACTGTCCATTACGAGTGTATGAAGTCATCTATATATTTGAGGTTCTGGTTGTATACGTCCCCTTTGGATAGTTATTTATCTTTGTATTTTCTAATTGTGCAGCACAACAATAAGATTACTATCTGGAAGATAGACATGCTTAAATCAGAAAGGATTATAATAAAGGAAAGATGTTCATACATTGATTTAAGAAGGCAGCTATATCTGTTTAAGTCAAACATGGAAAATAAGATACTTACGATTAGTGGCATCATCCTCATTCATTCCTAGAAAGAGAGCAGTGTCTTGGATGCTTATTGTAGAATAAGCAGAAAGCAACAGTTGAAACATCCTCTTTGTGTAAAGCTCTGCAAAAGGTTCAGAAGAAAGTTACAATAAGTTGGTGAGCTGAAGTGTCATGGTGCCAATCAACTCGAAGAAGGTAATGGTCAAAAAACATGGAATATAACTATTCATCAATAAGAAACGACAAGTACCCTCAAGAAAATTTAATACATATAACAAACAAAGCAAACAGTGAATTCTTCAAGAATGCCTCATATTATATAATCCATGCCCATCTTTGTGCCTATTGGTTATTCAACTGTAGAAATAATTGTACAGGCCAAAGAATTGTATCTAAAATTGTATATTCCCCTTGTAACAGTCAGGTGGGGTGAGGTCATGGGTTTAAGACCCCAAGTTTTTTTATACCAAGAAATGAAAATAATTGTGCAAAAAAAAAAATCCAAAAAATTTTCAACTAAATCAATTTCAAAACAGCAGCAACAACAACAAAAAACTTTAATCCCAAAATTTTTGGGAGAAATCAATTTCAAACTATAAGGAAAATAAAATTTGAAAAAATAACATATACTAGCCTCATTCTAATTCTATTTCAAAGAACCACCTTAATATTTGAAAATTAGAAACTTCCCTTTTGCAGAAATAATTATCATTCAAGTATGGATCTCAAGATTTCATATTGACCATAGAAGTAAGATTGGTAATTCTATATACATTAGGTAGTGCTTTAAATATGAAAACAGATTTACAGAATTCAATAGAATTCCGTAATGACAGAATCCATTATATGGCTTAACTGATTATCATTTACCCACTTAACAACTTATCAAAAATAAAAAATCATTTACACACAACCGCAAAACTACAAGGTCAGGCATACAATATTGCAACATCTTTAACGACATACGGATGGAAGGAAAAATTACAACCTTTTATATGTAAAAAATTGAATTTGGACCGAATTTCAGGGATTCCCTTCGAATTATCCTATGCCAATCTTTTCAAGGCTTTAGATCTCATTTCAACAATATATTCACAATTGTCAAACAGAAAAAAAAATTATTAATTATGAGGACAAGAACTGGTTGGTGTAATATATATACAAGGTGATTATTAAATTTGCTTAAAGTTTTTATAATGTTGAAGTCCTGAGAGCTCTAATATCTTTTATATATATATATATTGATAAGTAACACAAAAAATTTATTAAAAAACAAAAACCAAGTACACTGGGGGTGTACTGAGGGTGAGGAACAATCAAACTCTCAAATTACAATATTTGAACAAATCTAAAAGAGAAAAATATGGAGAAGAATGAAAAGCAACACTCCAACCTAATAGTGTACGAAAGAAGTAGGCTTTAACGTCAAGGATAGACCGTTCACATCCCTCAAAACTTCTAGCATTCCGTTCATGCCAAAGACAACACAAGATGCAATGTGGCACAGCCTTCCAAAAGGTTATATTTCTATGCCTTCCAAAAGAACCCTACCAAGCTGCGAACATATCAATAACTCTCTTTGGCATAATCCATTCGATTCCAAAGAGACAAAACACCATTGTCCACAGCTCATAAGCTATTGGACAATGAAGAAGAAGGTGGTCCACAGACTCCCCATCCCTTTTACACATGCAACACTGATCCAAAACTTTAATACCTCTCTTCTGAAGATTGTCAGTGGATAAAATCTTCCCTAGAGCAGCAGTCCAAGAAAAAAAGGCAATCTGCAACCCTAGGAGGGACCTTCGATCACATCAACATATTCCAAGGCAACGGCATCCCATTAGGTGAGGATAAGGAGTGATAATAACTTCGAACCTCAAAACCCCTACTCTTGGCTGGTCTCCAACAAGGTCTTATAATTTTTATGCAGTCCAAACCATGATTTTTTTTGTTGGTAAGTAACACAAGCATCCAATGTGTTTTAAACCCATAACATCACCTTCCACCCACACTTTTGAGAGGAGAGAGTGCCATTTGGATGGAGAATTCTCTTGTTTGGTATAGAAGAGAAGGGGAAGGGCAGAAGCCAAGCCCACATTTTCTATTTACTCAACATTGGGAGGAAAACTAGGTGGGGATTGGGGAGATAAATATGATTACTACTACATAGACCCCAAAAGATAACAAGGAAAGAGAAGGAACGAACATGTAGATCTAAGTTGAGATGTATTGCCTCACTAAAACAAGAGCAGCCTTACTTCATTTTTGATCAAACCATCAAAAACCAAAAGAAAAAAGGGAAACCATCCAACAATTTTTCAGGAACTACAACAAAACTCAAAAAAAGCGAGAGAATTTTCCAAACAATGATAAAATGCTCTCAGAAAACTGAAATTTGAGCTTCACAACAGCTGTTTCACAGCCCTGAAAATCTGAGCATTTCGCTCTCTCCAAAAACACCACATAAAACATAAAGGAACAGCTTTCCACATTTTTCCACTAAGGTAACCAACTGTCTCATCCAGCAAGCCAAAAATTCGATCACAATTATAGACAGTCACAAGATCGTACAATTTTATTCTTTAAAAATGAAAGACCAAGTTTCAGTACTGTAGGAACTCACCAAGGAGTTTACTAAGAAGTTGATTATTATTAGGAAGCTGGTGAACTACATATTTAAGTAGGTTGAGTAGCCAGTAATGTTGTTACTAGATTTTATTTTTAAAACAATATATATGAAAAAGAAAAAGATTGGGACCATCAATACCATGAAGTTGAAGGTTAATCTAAACTGATACGTGGAAAATAGGTTACTCGTCACTCTATTAGTGAGGCTTTAAGCTAGAAAGTTGCAACTTCCATTGAAGAACAATATAGACAGAAGACACGATTACTTGAGGTAACTTTGGGATTTAATTCAGCAAGAACACATAGCAAAGTGTTAATTGAGACTCTAGCACCTAATAGAGTCTCAATTCCAGGAATTTTTTTTTCTTATAAGTTATTTCCAGGAAAGAAGATAACAAACACTATTAAATCTCCCAAGGCACCAGTGTTCCCCAGGGCACAAAGAAGCTTTGTCTCTCACCAGAGATAGGGCTCTAAGGCTAAAGGTCACTTTACTTAGTGGTTCCAAATACCTGCATAAGCAGTCCATACACAACAAAATTAAAAAGACATGAGCTCACTGTCAACGATGAAACAAATTTCCATTTTTCTTGCTGGCCTGAATTGGAAATCTATGTTTGACTGCTAAGGCAACACATGAGCTTCCTTCTTTCACAAACCAAGTAAGACTCTTGCCTTACTGTTTAAATTGACAATTTAGCATTAGTTAAAGCACCCAATCATCCAAATCAATCAAATTCTTTATCAACAAAATTTCTACTTCTTCAAGAGGTACAGCTTAAATTCATAATACCAAACTCCGCTCAAAGAACAAAGTGTTTCTCATCGTTGTCAGTGAAATATGCTGAAATATTATTCTTTTAATTAATGATGTTCCATAAAATACCAACTTCAATCTCATCCCTTGAGTACAAATACTGTAGGCTAAAATCCAAATTACACCCTATAAGTTTGTGTCAATGGTCATTCTCATCCCTAAAGTTCATTTTTTGTAATTTCAGTCCTAAATGTTCACATTTGTTGTTAGCAAGGTCCTTCCCATCCAATACCATTAAAAATCTGCTGTTGGCAATAAAAAAAACTTTTGTTTTATACAAAAACAAATACTAAAAGTTCATTTACATTTATTTTATATAAAAAAGGTCTAAAATTTATGTTTAAAAAATCTCTCAAATACCAATTAATAGCACGATTCCAACCCCAATCTAAGCCAGTAACACTTAGCAATAAAATCTAAGATTTTCCCAAAAAATTCAAAAACTCAAACACCCAGTGATAAAATCTAAGATTTACCCAATAAATTCAAAAACTTATTTACCCAGCAATAAAATATAAGATTTTGAAAAAAAAAAAAAAAATCAAATGTCGTCATGCCAAACCATGCAGCATCACCTTGCTGAAATCTACGCGCGGCCAACCCTCAAACACAAATCCAAGCCACGCTGTACAAAACCCCAAAGCAAGCCTCCTGAGGCGATCTTGGAGCCATGAACTTGATGCCACCACCACCTCAAGGAAAAAATAACAATGGTCCCTCATGATTCAGCCCTTCCAAACTCCCAAGAACAAGGTCCATTAACATCTCATCTGTCCATTAGCCCTATAATTTTGAGAATTTCATACTTCTTAAACTATGCAATTGAGAAGCAATGAGAAAAGAAAACAAAAAGAAGAAAATGAAAATGATTGTCTATCATCCTTGTGTTCACACTTTAAAGCAAAAAAAGTTTCTCATCATTAAAACAATGTCTCCCTCTCCTATGTTATATTTGACATCAGCAACAATAAAAAAAATGCTGATTCCCCCCAACTACCAAAAAAAAAAAAAAAAAATGAAAACATTAATTTGAACATAAGTCTTGCTATCACTCATCCACCATCTAAATGATGAATTCCTAGCTCTGTTGTAATAATAATACATTTTTTTATTCGTAAGTTACACACACACCAAAAGGTATTGATCCGCAATACATTCAAAAGGAGTTAAAAGAAACAAATAAATATGTTTTTACTAAATAGTGGTAATGTAGTATTGTGTAAGATGTAATTTTAAAAGACTTGCCTGAGAATGCAGCAACAAGACACTGAACTTCTTGACTCCAATCAAACACACGAATAGCCTCATGCACACCACCATAGTCCCGTGTCCATAGCTTCTGACCAATTTTCCAAATTGCATCCACTTCTAGCTGACTCTCCTTAATTGCAGAAGGTATCTACTTCCAGAGAAACCGAGCACTGTTACTGCAATATACCCAATCCACATGTGAAAAATAGGTGAATCCCATTAAAATCCAACTCACCGAACAACAACACCACAAACACCAAAAACTATTGTTGTTGCAAAACAGGGCTCACTCAAAACACCCAGTTAGGAAAAAAAAACAAGTACGATATAAAAGGTCAAAACTTAGGCACAGTTTCTTAGATACAGTACATTAGGCTCTTCAATTAAATTCAAACACATGGTTGCGTTGACCAACTAAGTATAAATAGTTTTATACATTTTTGAATGTTAGAGATATATTAACCTATTAGCATAGGCCCAAGCCTAATTCTATTTTGTTTGCAAACCAAGTCAGCTGCTTGTACTAAAAGTGTATTAGTCTAAAATTTAGTTTATTATATATACACATGTTATAGTTCACTGTAATATAAGATTTGTACTACACTCTAATATATTATTGATATAGTTTTTTAGGGTTTCCTTCGTGGATGTAAGCCGTTAGGCTGAATAATAGTTTTATACATTTTTGAATGTTAGAGATATATTAACCCATTAGCATAGGCCCAAGCCTAATTCTACTTTGTTTGCAAACCAAGTCAGCTGCTTGTACTAAAAGTCTATTAGTCTAAGATTTAATTTACTATATATACACATGTTATAGTTCACTGTAATATAAGATTTGTACTAGACTCTAATATATTATTGATATAGTTTTTTAGGGTTTCCTTCGTGGATGTAGGCCATTAGGCTGAATCACATAATTCTTGTGTGTTATTGTGTTTTATACTTTATGATTTCGCTTCCGCATCCATACTAGCATATTGTATATCAATGCTAATATTTAACATTGAGTTTAATTAATGTAGTAAACCTAAATAACTGTAACTAAGTTTTTACCGGATATTATGAAAAGCCATAATTTAGTGCTAGCGGCAATGACCCAAAAGGCAAAACCATGAAATGATAAATGCAAAGGCCTCTCTTTACAAAAACATGGGAAACATCAACAAGTGTTAGCAACATGAAACATTGTATTGTTAGGTTCTCCCAAAAAAAAAAAAAAAAAAGACATACATATCATCAACGTAAATGTGGGCGAGAAGATGAATAGAGTAGTAGGGCCAATTGTCCTCATAAGCAACGCCCTCTGCCGCAGCCTGTTCAAACAACATTAACACTGTATCAGGTGGCACGCACAACAACAACAACAACAACGACAAAAGAAGAAGAATAATTTACCTGAAGCAAAAGGTGGTCACAGATATGAGCGATCTTTTCATAGGATTTGGAAGCCAAGGCCTCTGTAACTGTGAGGGGACTAAAATCCATGCCTCACTTCTTTTTTCTTTTTTTTCCTCTGAACTCGAAATAAAAATAAGAGTGTTTATTAAATAAACCCCGCCGAGTCCAAGAAATCTCGTTGGGCTTTTTTCGTTTTTTTTTTTTTTTGTGAGCCGGGTAAATCAGTCTGGAATTATTTAGATAAAGGTTAATTTAGAGTATTTATTATAATTTAAAATTATTATATTTTTCAATTACAAAAAAAAAAATTTAAGGGTATAATGAAATTATAAAAAAAATTGAAAAAAAAGGAGGATAGAAGAAACAATTACATTGTGATGAAGTAAAAAAAATGAATACGTGGGGTGAATTTTGTAGATTGGAGGAGTTTTAAAGTTTACAAAAGAGTAATCCTATTTTGTAGGGAGTTAGTGAGTAGAAGTAGGAATTTAAATCAACGTAAAAGTAGGATTTTATTAGAAGTAGAAAGGTATTTTAATGTAGAAGTATGAATTTATTATTTTTGTCAATTTACTATTTTAACCCCATTTTTAAATTTTAGGTAAAGGTATTTTTGAAAGTAAAAAAAGCAATAACTAACTTTCTTTTTCCAATTTACTATTTTAACCTCATTTTTAAGTTGTTGGTTAATTAATTTAGGGATATTTTTGACAGGAAAAAAAACAATAACTAATTTTCTGAATCCTCTTAATATATACAGGAGATATAGATATTACGTTTGTTTTTTTTCTTCAGTTTTTTTTTCATATATTAAAAGAATTCAGAAAGTTAATTATTATTATTTTTTACTTTAAAAAATACTCATAATTTAATTAATTTATCCTTATTCTTAAAATATAAAATAAGGTTATGCAATGTTCATTTAAAAAAAAAAAAAAAAAACACATTCCCACTTCCCCGTTCCCACTACACCATGTTCTTTTTTTTGTTGGGGGAAGGGGGGGGGGGACCATGTTCTAAAATAAAACTACCATAAAAAAAATAAAAATAAAAATTACCACGTCACATAAGGAATGGAAAAATGCTTCCCCGAATTAAATTAAAAAATAAACCAACCAACATCACATAAGAAATGGTAAAAAACTTCTCTTTTTATTTGCTCCTCTCTTCTCATTTTCAATGTTGTGGAATGCATAAGGAAAAATTCTAATAACATTACATCCTATAAACTCCAAACTCATAATATTCCTTCAGTTACTTCATCATTTTCTCATCCTATTTCTAACTGACACTATCTTCTTCCACACTCACTGTTTCATATATTGAATTCTTCTCAATCGTCAGGTGTTTTCTTGTCAAAATTGGTAAGCCTTTGAGCAAAATTTATATACTACTTTCTTAATTGAATTGTATATTGTGTATCGTACTTTCTTAACTACATATATTGTGAATTAGTAACTCTTTGACCTTCTATGATACGTGAACTATATGAAATGTGTTATAGAAAATTTGGTTATGAATGAAAAATTATGACACTAAATCCAAATGTATAATATTAAATGTGTATACCTAAAAATTGTGATGAATGAAAAATTATGATACTAAACCAAAAAAAAAAAAAAAACCCCATCATATGTGCGAAGCGCATGTACACAATTTTAAGACGATGTTAGAGAAAGTTAGCTATTATATTTACGCAATTTTAAAATTACCCCTATTAGAAAACAAGTTCCACAAAGTTGGAGTAAGTAGTTCCCAAAGGCTAAAAAAAGGGTTCCGTAAAGCTGCTAGTATCTCATGACCTGTAAACCACAAGTTGATGTAATAATAACAATAACAATAACATTTTAAAATAAAAATAACATTAAAACCAAACCTTCACCTAAAAATGTCTTGATGTACATAGTATAACCCTTATAACATATCCAACAATATTTTCAAACATAAGCATAGAGTTTAAACAATGTCTTAAGTTTGTATGAAAATGTTTATGAAAGCCATCGTTGGACTTCTTGGCTCTCCCTTCGGGGCAACATCCTTCAACATTTTCAACGCCAATCAAATTGCCTCTTTTAGGAATATCTTGGACTTGGAGGACGAGTCCAAGACCTCTCATATTTTGTTCATCATGATTAACCAATAAGGTGTCTTTACTATGCACATTAACATGCATTGTTGCACAACGACCCTTATTACAACTAGAACTACTTACGTATTTTCTTTCCACACCCCACAATGTCTATCTAAAAGGACCATACCTTACAAATTTTGTCCTAAGAAACCAACTTTGTTGTAGTTAAATACTTGAACTCATTTGTATTTGAGCAGCCAGTTGTTTTAAAGTTTTTGAAGCAACTGCATATCTCATCCTAGAGATGCTCAGGGCAATTGTAAGTATTTTTTATTATTATTTATTAATGAAATGAAAACGAAAAAATTTATATTCTATACCACATCATTTTTGGGCCTTAATTTGGTGGCACATGAAACCTTATTATTTTGTATCATTCATAGCTTGGTTTGATCTACAATCTTCATTATATTTGCAAAATGTTTGTAATTAGTGAATGGACTAGCTTATTTGCTAAAAATTAGGACAATCCCATTACTTGTGAATGTTATATGATGATTTGCTAGGACAGTTACATGGCTAGCTTTATATAACACAAATTTGCAGCAACATAATTTATCCAGCTGGCCCATTCCTAACGAAGCATCATACAACATTCCCAAGCCATAAGATTGTCCTTATTCTCAACAAAGAAGTCAGTCCATACACTTATTCAGCGTGACATTTATAGTTGTGAGATAAAGCTACAAATGGTTCATTTGCTACATTTAATTTGGTTTTTTCTTCCTAAAATTTGTGGATTTTCATTATTGGGTTTTTAAAACCTATACTCAACCACTTGAAGAAATTGAGGTTAAACTGAAACTTAAATTATGACTTTTTTTTTTTTTTTTTTACTTTTTCTCTTAAAAAAAAAAGTAACAACAAAAACTAATTAGTATGCAAAAGAAAATGAAAGACAATGAATTCACCATTACCATACCAATGATGGCATGGGCTAAGAGTTTTGAAAGCATGTTCAACAATGAAGTCTATTAATGAATTACAAAATAGTATGATGACAAATATTTCAAACTTTTTGGTCTCAAGCAATGCTGATTTCTATAATTATTTACATTTAAACTTAAGACAAGGTCGTCAAAACTCTATATACTTATGTCTAAAAATTCGTTGGATATGTTATATGTGTTGTACTATGCACAATACATCAACATATTTTTAGGTGTAGTTTTGGTTTTAATGTCAACGTAAAAACAACTATTCTTGTTGTTATTATTATTATTACATCAATTTGTGATTTACAAGTTATGAGTTTCGATCTACGAACTTTGTAGTACTGGTTTTTTGGTATTCTGGACCTACTTACTCGAACCGTAGGAGTTGTCTTGTGAAATGTGTAGTATGTGTGTTTGCAATTTGTGACACTGAGGTGAGTGTGTGAGTGAGTCTTTTTAATTAATTGTTCATTTTTTGGGTAAACCCATAAATCATAGGTCTTTAAGATGTGATTGGTTACCTATTAACTAATTAATTTTAATTTCCTAACTAACTAAGGGCATTCCTAGGAGCTCCGCTAAAAGGAATTGAAAGTCTCGAACCATTACCTATTGATTCAATACATATAAACCAATTATTCTTTACTATTAATTCTCTATTTATTATTTAAATTAAATTATACTCTCTTTAAAACAAAAACATTTCAAATCAAGAAGTTAGAATTGATCAAAAGTAAATACTTACTTTTTTGAAGCTTCAAAAAATGAAAATTTAAATTACTATTATTTATTACAATTTATGTATTACAATGTTTTAATATTTAGAGCGAGTAAGGACAAATATTTACACCAAAAAGAGTAGTTTTATTTTGATATGATTCAAAAAAGACAAACACAGCCCATAACTTAACTCGATAAAGTAAGAGTTATGTATTTTAGTTCGTTTATTCAGAATAATTAAGCAATGCATTTTTGAATTGATTGAAGGAATTATTAAAATGTAAAATGACTTTCCTTCTTTTCTCTAAAATAAAATGATATATTTTTTAATAGATTAACTACGAGTCTCATTTCAATTTGAAGATTTTACATACAAACATTGCATATATTCAACATATCATTCACACAAAAACCATTACATATATACAAAATCCATACAAAACCCATGCACAAATTCAATATGTCATTCAAACGAAGCCCACCACATATACATAAACCAATACATACATAAAAAAAACCATACAATACCTATTAAATGTATACAAAACTCATGCGCTCTCATATCATTTTTGCAAAACCCATTACATATATACAAAACCATTTGAAAACTTATACACATATTCAACACTTCAACCTAATACAATTATTAAATTAAATATCATCTATACACTAAAATTGAACAACAACTAAGAAAAGAAAATGTATATAATTTAAATCTAAGAAAAGAAAATGTATAAAAACTAGATCTAAGGAAATTTATAGACTAGAAATCAAGTTTTTTTTTTTTTTTTTTTTTTTTTTTTTTAACTTGTATATTGATATATCACAAATCCTAAGTGTAGTAGAAATCTTAAGAGTATATTGATATATCATAAACCATTTGAAAACTCATGCACATATTCAACACTTCAATCTAATACAATTATTAAATTAAATATCATCTATACTCTAAAAATTGAACAACAACTAAGAAAAGAAAACGTATATCATTTAAATCTAAGAAAAGAAAATGTATATAAACGAGATCTAAGAAAATTTATAGACTAAAAATCAAGTTTTTTTATTTTTTATTTTTTTACTTGTATATTGATATATCATAAATCCTAAGAGTAGTAGAAAATTGAAAATGGAGGTATAGGGGTTTAGATGAGCTATACCAGTTCTAGGAATGAAACCCAAAATTTTAAATGCAACTCAAGCTCTGAATACTAAAGTTATTGTTGATGCCCATTTTTGAATCCGTACCATAAGGAAGAAAGCCCAATGAAAAGCAAGACCCACCAAGAAGACCGAAGAGCGAGAAAGGTCCAAAGAAAGAAGTGCAAGGGAAAGCAATCTATAGCAAAACGCAAATTTGCCGTAGAATACAGATCTGTCGCAGAATACAAATCTGCCGCAGAATACAATTCTCTGGCAAAATGGCTTCGACAGATGAAGATAAATTGGGCCCAAGACCCTTTTGATCCAGTCCACATTATTTGGCCCACAAAGGCCCAAATCCTTTTGTATAAAAGATAGGTGTGAGAACTAAAATGAAAAAGCATGATGAAAAGAAATAAGGAATAGCAGGAAATGTCAACAGCAAGAAACGCGTGAAGGAAAGAAAAGCCAAACTAAAGGAAAAGACAAACACAACAGGAAACGCATGAAGAAATAAGACAGAGACACGTAGCAGAATGAAATAGAACTAATCTGCTACGGCAGAAACGGCGTGGGAGACAAACACAAAAGACAGTGGAGCAAGCACAAAAGGGCCGAAACACCACCAACTTGTACCTAGCCAATACAAGGGAGGTAGGCTCACGGTCAAGGGGATTCGGAGGGTGTGGTTTGGTGGTGAAGGGAAAAGGGGGTCTATATTTGGTTTTCTATCATGACTTCTTTTGAAAATATACCTTACTGGGATGGTATCTTACCCAAAAGAAGTAATAAATGGTTGGGACCATCAGATGCATGCCATAGAGCTAGGTAGTGAGATAACCCAATCCTTATCCATTTGAACCTATAGGTAGAGGTACACAGCAGGAACAAACAAAATGGAATTTTGTCATGAAATGAGTAATGGTGCAGCTAACATATTCTAAGTAATGGCAGTAGTTGGGGCAACCAATGGGTTGGTGGGTAGTCCCGAAGGGATGCCCACAACAAACCAAAAACAGTTGGTAAAGCCCTAGGGGTAAAAGGGAGAAATCTCATTGAATCAATTCGCTATAAAAGGAAGAGGTAACCATGACAGAAAAGGGGGGAGAAAAAACACAGAAGAGAAAAAAACACCGAAGGAAAGACCCAATGGGATGGAAGCACTTAAGGGGTAAGCCCATGGTAAGAGAGTAGAAGCACCCAGAGAGAAAGACCCAAGAAAAGGAAAGACCAAAAGGGGGAAACAACCTACGGCAGGAGAGTAATAAGAAAATAAGAGTAAAAAAAGAACGAAGAGAAAGAAAGAAAGTGGTAAAACAAAGAGAGAAAAATACGGCAAAAATAGGGGCATGCATCAATAGAACATTTTTTCTCTCCCTCTTAGCAAACCTACTCTTTGATGTCCCCAAAAGTAATAGCTAGTAGCCATTTATGCCTATTCTCCAAAATGCACAACTTTGATGGCAAAAGTCTATGACAAGGTTGTTCAAGTTGGGGTTTAGGTTTTTTCTTGGTTTATTTATCCTATGGGAAGATTCAATATTTGATTTTGATTGCAAATATATTTGATTTCTCTTATTATAATTTATATCTGCTGTATTTAGTCATCCTGCCATAGCACATTTTTATCACATTTGCTGCGTCAGTTGTCCTGCTGTGGTATCTTTACCTACTGTATTAGTTATTCTGCTGTAGCACCTTTTTATTATATTTACCGTGTTAGATATTATACTAGCTAAACATTTTCTGCTGAAACTTTCTTCTTTATTTGTTATTACGTGTTTACATTTGACACAAACTAATCATTATCCTGCCATAAATATATCTATATACATATATCTTGTTTCTCATTTTCTACAAAATATATTTTATAGATGTATATGTGAATACGTATAAGTATATATACTCATATATGTATGTATATATTTGAGAATATGTTAACCCATTTAAACTAACATTTGTTTGATGGGTATTTTCTTTGAATTTTAGATTTGTTTATGTGCAGGAAGTAGAAAAGTATTTCTGCAGTAAAAATGAAGAGTAGTCATTCACATTGCAAAAGGCTTTACTGCACGGCAGAAGATTTTAAAGCACGGCAGACAGCTTTAATGCACATCAGACAGCTTTATTGCAGAGTAGAAGGCTTTACAGCAGAAAACTTTATTGCACGGCAGAAGGCTTTAATGCACAACGGACAACTTCAAATGCATAGCAGAAAGCTTTACTGCATAGCAGGAAGCTTTATTGCACAGCAGAAAGTTTTAATGCATAGCAGAAAAGTCAGTACTATGGCAGAAATTGAAGAAAAGTTCATTTTGCGGCAGAAACTGGAGAAAAGTTTCTTTTGCGGCAGAAACTGGAGAAAAGTTCCTTCTGCAGCAGAAACAGAGGATAAGCTCACTTTGCAGCGTCTTCCCTTGAACTTGGACTCAACGTTTGCGCACAATCTAGCAACGACAAAATGGTACTTTGAAGTCCATTTTGCGAAGCGCCAGGCTTGACTTCCTTCTTAGAAAAAGAAATGTAAAAAGAACCCTCTACAGTTATTTTTACTATAAATTTTATATGGAATGAGTTCACTCCAAAATAATGCAACTCGATTTCTTGATTAACTAGTTTGCTTTATTGTACATAACTCCAATTCACTTTGAAATTTTGCTCTTACTCTTTAAAACTTGATTTCCCAAAAGTCAATTCTTTTTTTTTCTTTTTTCTTTTTTTGAGTTAAAGAAAAAAATACAATATAAAACTTGACTTGAAAGTCAAGTTTTATATTGAATCTTTTTCGTTAACTCAAGTTCCATATGGGCACTTTTTTTTTTTTTAATATTATTAAATAAAGACATCAATCATTGCCACCTCAACCAATATGGCTTATAACTTGATTTTTGAGGAGTCAAGATGTAGTAGAAACTCAAATTTTCAAAACTTGAGTTGTAACAACAAACTTAACGTCGGGGTCAAAGTGTAACAAGGGTCATAGTTTGGAGTGCAAAATATGCATTCGAAAAGTTTAGGGTGCAAAGTATAATATGAGATTTAGTTTAGAATGGTAAAGTGTTAACTTATTAGTTGATTGCTTAACTATGATCTTTGTTCCTTTAATTATTAGTTGATTGCTTAATTATGATCTCCATTCCTTTTGCATTTTTGATGGATAAATATGTGTAGGGGCCTTTTTTGCGTATGGTGTGTTGGGCTGGGCTGCCTCCTACGGTGATGGGCCCGAATGTTTCTGAGTAAGGGAGTTGGGGCCGGTCCAATTGTAATTCAACTTGGGTCAGTTTGTGCACAAACTTATGCCTTGTCTGCCAGGAGTAAACTTACGGCAAGCAGAACTGTTGCAGACGAGTTACGACAGACAGATATAATAACAATAACCAAAACAGAGTATTCTGACTATTTAAATAAATGGCTATGTAATCCCTACTTATAAAGCATGATTACGGTCATGATGATGTCAATCACAGAGAAAGTAAAGAAAATAATACGAACTAATCAAATGGGTATAAATCAAGTTTTAAGTTTAGTCTGCCGAAACAAAGCCAAAGAGGGGAGAACGCCTCTTCTCAATGCAAATAATCTCCCAGGAAAAAGATCCTGCCGTGGAGATTAATGGCTTTGAGGGAGTTAGACCTGAATGGTTATTGACTAAAAAAAAAAGGAGTCATTGTTTACGTTTTGGAAGAGAGCAAGATTTAATGAGAGAAAGAGGGAAACCGATCTACCGGTGCATGCCTACTGTATTACCTCTCCTTCTTCCTTAATTTTCTCTCTTTTCTTCTCTGTTTTCTTTCTTATCTTTTTTCTCTTCTTTTTACTCTATTTTTCTTTCTACTCCGTAAATGCTCTGTTTTTCGATCCCCTTCTCAGGGCACGGCAAGGGCCCTTTTATAGTGCTTGTCGTGACCAATGTTTTATCGTTTTACCCCTTAACCGCCTTTGTCTGGTTTGGGCGTACTTGTCGACCACCAGGTCTGTGTGACATTCATCCTTATCAGACAGAGGCAGGTTTGTTTCGTTCCTCAGTATACCGTAACACTTCTTCCTGCCACGGTATAAATGCTTTCTCTCTCTACTCTCAAGGTATGCACCTAACGGTTCCCCCTCAAACTTGCCTCTTTTTGGTGGTCTGTCATCCCAGCAGGACGTACCTCTTAAAAGGGCCTGGGCAGGAGCCGCAAAAATAGATATTTTCCCCTCTTCCCACCACCAAACCATACCCCCTTTACCTCTTACCTCTGACCCATGGCCCCACCACATTCTATATTGGCTGGGTACAGGCTGGTGGTACCTGGGTCTTACGCGTGCTTTTCTTTCAGATATGTCCAAGAGTCTGCCTGCTGCTCATGCGTCTATCGTGATCTGGAGGCTCTCTATCTATGTTTTCTGACCTTTCATGTGGGCTTTTCTTTGGTTTCTCGCTTCATTCAAGAGTTAGACTTTATCTGATGATGGGCCTCACATTTCTTTGGTCCACTCTTGATTTTCTTTATTTCTTGCAACGTTGGACTGTTATTCCTGCCACAATAACTTAATCCTGCTGGACCTCTTTTAGGCCAGCCGTTTATCCCTTTTCTCAGTGGCCTGTCATGGGCATTGTTTTGCTTTTACTTATGGGCTCCTATGTCCCTTTGGGCATCCACGGCCCGATTGCTTTCTTTGGGTTTCCTCGGCCCGTTTGCTAATTCCACACTCCCATGGGCTTTTTACTAACTTCATTGGGCTTCCCCGGCCCAATAACCTTATTCTTATCTTTGGGGTTCATGAGCCAGCCATAAACCCCTTACTCTCTTAGTTTGCATTGCCTTAAGCCTGCAGTGGCCTTTTCTCACTTTTCTACCTCATACACTACCCATGAGATGCTATTTCTTTCTTTCTTGGCTTCTTTGAGCCCGCTTGCCTTTTCAAGACCCATTTATTTATTTGTTGGGCCTGTGATCCATTATTCCTGCTGCTTGGGCCTAATGGGTTTTTGCTATCTATTTTGTCAATTCTTTGTAACCCTCATTATTGGGCTTTCTTTCTGCCTGGGCTTCCACAAATGGCCCTCAACAGTATGTATATGGAATCGAAATACCACCAAATAAATTGTGGGCTTTGTATGGTAGGTGGGCAAAGACATTATACCAACAATGTCAAATTTGAGTGGAAGGAGAGTAATTGATGAATAAACATGTCAATAACCTTTTAGTCAAATAATACATCATAATGTGAGTTCCAATTATTTCAACTTATTAAGTTCATTGTTGTTGAATTGATGGAAAATTATTGAGTACTTCTGGAGTACCATAAATGTGCACTCCCTCTTCTCACATGAATTGTGGGTCCCACTATAAATTTAATTAGTTGGACCCACAAATATGTGAGAGAAAATTATTGAGTATTTCCGGAATACCATAAATGTGTACTCCCCCTCTCACATGAATTGTGGATCCCACCATAAATATAATTAGTGAGACCCATGTTGAGGGCCATTTGTAAGAATCCAAGTGGAAAGAAAGAAAACCCAATAATAAGGGCAACAAAGAATTGACAAAGCAGACAGCAAAACCATTAGGCCCAAGCGGCAAGAATAATGGATTACAGGTCCAAAAAATAAACAAATGGGTCTTGAAGGAAAGTGGGCTCAAAGAAGCCCGAAAAGAAAGAAGTAGCATCCCATGGGCAGTGTATGAGGTAGAAAAACGAGAAAGGGCCGTTGCAGGCCCAAGGTAATGCAAACTAAGAAAGTAAGGGGTTTATGGCAGGCCCATAAACCCCAAAGATGAGAATAAGGTTATTGGGCCAGGGAAACTCAATGAAGTTAGCAAAAAGCTCATGGGAGTGTAGAATTAACAAAAGGGCCAAGGAAACCCAAAGAAAGCAAATGGGCCAAGGATGCCCAAAGGAAAGTCAAAAGGGACATAGGAGCCCATAAATAAAAGCAAACCAGTGGCCATGCCAAGCCACTGAGAGAAGAAATAAACGGCTGGCCTAAAAAAGGCCCAACAGGATTAAGTTGTTACGGCAGGAATAACAGAATGACATTGCAAGAAATAAAGGAAATCAATGAGTGGGCCAAAGAAACGTAAGGCCCATAATCAAATAAAGCTCAGCTTGTGAGTGGAGTGGGAAAACAAAGAACGACCCACGTAAAAGAACGAAGAGGTAAGGCAGACTGTGCAAACAAAGCTTCAGACCGCGGCAAATGCATGAGCAGCAGCAGATTTTTGGACATATATGAAAGGAAAACACGCGCAAGGCCTAGGCACCACCAGCCTGTACCCAGCCAATATGGGACGTGGTGGGGTCATGGGTCAGAGGTAAGAGGTAAGGGGGGTATGGTTTGGTGGTGGGGAGAGGGGAAAAGACCTATTCTGCACAGCTCTTGCCCAAGCCCTTTTGGGAGGTACGTCCTGCTGGGATGACAGATCACCCAAAAGAGGCAAGGTTGAGGGGAGAACCGTTAGGTGCATGCCTTGAGGGAAAGAGAGAGAAAACATTTACGCCGTGGCAGGAAAGAGTGCTATGATGGACTAACAAATGAAACAAACCTGCCTTTGTCTGGCAAGGGTGAGTGGCACACAGACGAACCCTTTGGTGGTCGACAACTACACCCAGACCAAACAAAGACGGTTAAGGGTGTTAAAGTGGTAAAATCTGGTCACGGCAGGCACTATAAAAAGACCCTTGTCGTGCCCTAAGGGGAGGATCGAAAAACAGAGGGTATTCGCGAAGTAAAAGAAAAGAATAAAAGAAAACAAGAGAAAGAAAAAAAAAAAAAAGATAAGAGAGAAAACAGAAGAAAAAAGAGAGATAATACAATGGGCATGCACTAGTAGGTCGATTTCTCTCTCTCCCCCTTTAAATCCTGCTCTCTTCCAAAATATAATAAGGATTCTTTTTGGACATTAACCATTCAGGTCCGATTCCCTCAAAACAATTAATCCCCACAGCAGGATCTTTCCTGGGAGATTATTTGCATTGAGAGGAGGCGTTCTCCTCTCTTTGGTTTTGCTTCTGCGGACCAAACTTAAACTTGACTTTATGCTCATTCTTGATTAATTCATGTTACCTTCTTTCTCCTTTACTTTCTTTATAAATGACATTGTTATGACTGTAATTATGTCTTATAAGTAAAGATTACTTGGCCATTTTCCATTAAATAGTCAGAGTACTCTATTTTGTTATTATTATTATATCTGTCTGTCGTAACTCATCTGAAACAGCTCTGTCTGCTGCAAGCACACTCCTGGCAGACGAGGCATAGTTTGTGCGCAAGCCGGCCCGAGTTGAGTTACAGTTGGACCGATCTCAACTCCCTTACTCAGAAACATTCGAGCTCATTACCGCGGGAGGCAGTCCAGCCCAACGCACAACACAAAAAAAAAGGCCCCTACAACCCATAATTATGTGAGATGGGAGAGTATACATTTATGGTATTTCGGGAATACTCAATAATTTTCCAGATTTGATGTTCAAATCCCAATTATACCAAAAACCGATTAATATTTTAAATTTAATGATAAAGAGCAATTATTATAAAGTAGATGCCATAAGTTTTAAATCTTCCTTTCCACTTATAAATACAAAAAAGAAAATGACGTAAATAATGTAGTAATAAAAAGAAAACTACTTGTCAAGCCACAAGCGCCGTGGTAATGCTCTTTTGCAAAGGATATGGGGAAAAAAAAAAAAATTTGGTTTGTATTGAGCTTGTTTACCAACTCTATTAAGTTGGTCTCTTTATTAAAATTATAAAAAAAAAATAAAAAAAAAATAAAAAACTCTGTTTAGTTGGTCACATTTTAAAACCATTGAGATTGAGCACAAGTTATTCATAGGGTTGTGCAAAAAACACTATCTAACCCATCAACTCGCTCCATCCGAAGACTAAGTAAGTAGGTTGGGTTAGGCGGGTTATATAGCTAAATTAGCGGGTTGAGATATTTCTAACCACTCACCTATATTTTATGTAAAATAAATATATAAATTATATTTATATAGTTTGTCATATTGCAAAACTTTACCTCACTTACCCTCTCACTTGATTTCTATCATCTCTTTCTATTCCCTTTTATTTTTAATTTTTTTTTTTCATTTATCTTCACTAATAATCTCTAGCCACACTCTTTAAGATTTTGTTATTGTTTTGACTGTATGTACAAGTTTAATTTCATATTCTAAGATTTTTTTTCTTCTCAATGCAATAAAATTAAGTTATTCTAATAAAAAATAACGTAGTATGTTGTAATTATTTTCTAACAAAATTTGTTATTTTTTTTTTCATTTTTAATAAACAACCATTCAATTAAGATTAAGTTTAATGCTGCAACAATTTTCATTACTTTTACCACAAATTACCTCTATAACAAGTTGTAAGTGATAGAAATAAAATAGTAGATCCTTATGAATTCATTATTCTACTACTCAAAAATTGCTATTCAAAAATTGCTATGCGACAAAATTGTGATACCAAACTTACTCTTCATTTAACGGATGGTCATGACGACTAGTAATCTCAATGCACCGTACATTTTGATGTATGTAATAAATTTATTCACGCAAAAATTTATATACGAGTCTTGCCCGTGTAGCATTCTTGGATTCCGTTTGTGTTTTTAGCCAAATTTAAAAGTGGAATTCTAGGATTCCCTTTTAGTGGAGCAGCACCAATGCAAACCAGATTACACTACTTGAAACTTGAACAAAAGAGACAGAGACAGAGAGAGTACAAGGCAATGAGACGTGGAATATCTCAATTCCACACTTTTTTAGATTTCACTTTACACGAAGTTAGAAAATTCTCCATCCAAGTGAACCAACCAATTATACAAATTTTTTGCAAAATCTATGGGATTTTTTTTTCCTCAAGTTTAGAATCTGCTCACTTCTCTATAAGCTAGCTTTGCTTTTTATACCACAACGTGAGAGGTTTTTTGGGGCCTTCATACTTACTTTCCAGCCTTCTTTTCTGTGGCTTTCTCATTTTTGCTCTCTAATTGTAGAGAGGGAAAATAAAACAAAAAAAAAATAATAATAATAACAGAGGATGTGGAATTTGTTACTGTTACTAAGGGGCTGTTTGAGTGTTCAGATTTCATACACTCAATCCATCAAAACCGCACTGCTTGTAGGTGAGAGATTGCTTCCTCGGACTTATTACTATTGCACAGTCCACTGATACCTGCTCACCATAAATAAATATTTACAAATTAAAGTGTGAAACTCATATATACATCAAGATAGGGGGAAACTAAAAAATGATGCATAAGTAAGCATTTGCATCAATTGGTACAAAAATTTCAGTCTTTTAGTATAAAAATCTACTTCTTCTATTTTACATACATACTCTTCAAAACACCTCACATTAGATCATCTATTTTACGCTACATTTCATTAAATTATCATTTAAAAAAAAATTGTTTATCTTTCTTCACATACAACAATTACCATTCACTCGCTTCCTTTATCCTTAAAATATGTAAAGAAATAACAAACAACAAAATGCAAAATGAATAATGTTAGTATAAATTTACACGGTTATTGTAACAAACTTGTAAATTTACACAATTATAGACGGACTAACGTGGGTCATTATTAGGCAAAACTGTGTAAATTCTACTGATTTTTTCTATTATATATGGACTAATATGAATGATCTAATATCCACAGGAAATGCATTTTAGCTCTAATTCTAATCCGCCAATCGATAGAATAAGACCTTTCTATCTAGAAAAAATTATACCGGACCGTTAGTTATTTTAACTTAAATCATATTAAACAATATATTATAATGGCTTTTGTTAATGCACCCAATAAATAGGAATTTAATGGATCCCAATATTGTAAAGTAACAGAGCAAATAGCTCCTATCAAAAACTCAAAAAAAATAAAAAAAAATAAAAAAAACCTTTTTTAACTTAATGTTGTGCCACTCACCAAGAAAAACTTATAGATTATAATAAATAAAAAACTAAACTTTAACCAATGTACTAAGACACTCATTTAATTCTACAAGATCTTTTTTACCAAAAAAAAAAAAAAAATTCTACAAGATCTTTGATTTAAAGTCGAACGGCAACTTTAACTAGAAAAGTATCATTGAGTGTGTGAAGTGGACAGTAATGGAATCTTCTTCTTTTATTAAATACAAAAAGTAACGGAATCCTCACTAGCAAACAGAAACTATGGGCTAATTATGGACTGAGAACGTGTACAAAACAGCCCAACAAAAACATACAGTGCTTTGAAGAAAGAAAGAAAATTTATAAGGCATCTCTACCTACTACCGTATGCTGAAACTGATTATAACCACATAATACGGGCCCGCATGGGGTCCAATACGCAAAATTCACATGGTTACTTATAATGGAGACTGGAGAGTGACTGTACAAATTACATAGACCTCGTCTCCCCTATGAGACTATGACAATGAAAGCAGTTTCTAAATTTTCCTTTTTTCAATTTTTTTTTTTAATTTTTATAATTTAGGATAAAAAACGGTTAGGTTTGAGCAAATGTCAACCGGGTCTAAAAACTATTTAAAATTGATCAACTTGATTCCTAAATTAACTTGGTTCTAAACCGTTACTCATTTTCTCTTATTTCTTACAATAATAATAGATTAAATTGATCAATTTTGAAAGAGAGATGCTACGTCTACAATATTTTTACAACAAATCATAGGTAGGTAGTTGTTATTGGTTCAAATTTGAACCTAACACTAAGATTACGTTTTTATCCCAACAATATCAACCAGTAACAACCTGCTACTTAAGATTTGTTATAAAAATGTTATAGACATATTATTTCTCATTTTGAAAAGCCTAGAAACAGCTCATTTATTATTCTTACAGTTTTCTACCTTATTTCTATCATATATATACTTTGTCAAACCGGAGACCCATGTTAAAGTGATCCGTTACGGTCTCGAATCCGAATCTAGAAAACTCCATTACTTTAATAAGGATTAAAAAATTGAACAGTGACACCGAAGCAGGGTTCCATGGTGTAGTGGTTAGCACTCTGGACTTTGAATCCAGCGACCTGGGTTCGACTCCCGGTGGGACCTCTTTTTCGCTTTCCAAATAATTTTTTTTACTTCAAATTAAACGAAAAAAAAAAAAGAAAAAAAGGAAAAAAGAACAATAATGACAGACAACGAAATATCATAATCGGCAAAGAAAACGAAGAAAAGACAAAAAAAAGATAGGAACATTAATGACAAACGAAGAAACATTACAATGAAAAACAACAACATGGACCCAACATTTAGGACTAGGAACACTTTCAAGATCCGAGAAACTAAGGTCTATTTAGTATCCCACTTAAACACATGTTTTCAGTTTTTAAACAATATTACACGTATTTTCATACACTTTTTTATCAATACGTATTTACACACATATTTTTAAACACATATTTTCAGTTTTTAAGTGCATGTACCAAACATCTTCTACTAAATGATTTGATTAATGAAATTGAATGCTTATTTTTTTAAGTGGGAGATGGGAGATCTTAAGTTCTAGCCACCTTGATTCATAGAATTTTAAAAAAAAAAAAAAAAGTTATATCACCTAAAAATTTACAACTAATAAGTTTTTTACTCTTAAAACGATTAATGATACCAACCATATCAATGATTGAATTGAATTAAAAAACTTGAAAAATCAGAACCTAAAAAACAGTAAAAAAAATTCACGATAGTAAAAAAGAAAAGGTGAGAAAAAGATCAAGGGCCCTGAGGCAGCAGGATGATGCAATTGGAGCGGGTTTTCGAAAAGGAGCGTAAAAAGAAAGCAAAATTTGCAGCACCGTTAAAGTAAACACTGAACACGGACTTTACTGACTTTTCCGCATGCTTTTTTATTATATCCAAAGACTAGGATTAACTAACAAGAAAAAAAAAATAATAATAAAAGTTAGCATAATTCCAATACAAGGGGACAAGGATTCGCTACTTCCACAAGTTCAGAACAAATTTAGGATGACTCAAAAAAAACAAAACCCACCACTGTTAATAAAAAGAAAACGTAAAAAAAAAAAAAAAAGCTGCACCAAACCGAAAGGCCAATCACTACTTCAATCACTCAAAAAGCAACAACCAAAAATAAAAGGTACACAGCAGAGAACAGAATGCAGAATGCAGAAAAAGGAAATACACCGAACTTCAAGGGCATAAATGCAAATACACAACAAAGATAAACTTTTATTTATTTATTTTTGAGTTGCTAAATTCTGGGAAATATCAGTCTCAATTCAGAGTTTCAGATAAACTACTCACTAGTTACTGCTCAAGTGCTCAGTGCTCACTACTCGGTACTTCATTACTCTTATTATGATAACTAAGTGAGAGATAGACTCATAATTTTATTGGGACCAAGATTTCAGCACAGAACCAAAAAATAAAATAAAATAAAAGAATGCCCAAAAAAGCAATTAATTAATAATGCAGCAAATTGAGAACCCCAAAAAAAAAGAGAGCTGAATTTAGAAATGACCTGAACGCCAGGAGAGTCGAAGTTCAAGACACGGATCTTAGCACCGACATCACCGAGGACCCTGAGCTCAACGCGGTCGTTTAAGGAAGCGTCGCGAACCAAATCAGCGGCGTCAGCTTGCTGCAAGTTGATACGATCAACGGCGATGGTGGCCTGTACCTGTCTGACGCTGTGGGCCTCTTGGTAAAACCCAGGAACCGAGGCTTCGCCCAATGGGATTCCGCGGTACATGACAGTGAACTTGGACTCGCCGTACTTGATCCCGACCTTGTTGGGGTTCACCGCGGTGAACAGCATCCTTATGCTTAAGGACAAGGAGGCCGAGGTTGTCGGGTTGTTGGGATCGGTGGCAGTGGCGGAGTTGGAAGTGGGTGTGGTTATGCCCATGTACTGGACACCGACTTGTTGGAGATCGAAAGAGGGTTTCTTGGGTTTGACGGCTAGGATGATGACTAGAACGACGGCTAGGATTAGGAGAGCTAGGAAAGAGAAGAGGAGGAAGAGGCAACAGCAACAGCCTTTGAAGGAAGCTGAGGAGGAAGATGGAGATGAAGAAGACGACGCCGTTGGGTAGTAGTGGGAGTGGTGAGAGTTAGACCGCGATGATGGCGGTTGTTGCTGTGGTTGTGGATGTGGCTGTGGCTGTGGATGTGGATGTGGGCGTGGGCGTGGTGGTGGTGGTCTGTGCTCACCGTTCACATTAGTCCTCGTTGCCATCTTTGCGCTATTGTGCGCCTCCTCTCTCTTCTTCTACCTCTTCCTCTTCTTCTTCTACAGTGGTCTTCCTTGGTTTTGAAGGAAGAAAGTGTGAGAGAGAGAGAGAGAAAAAGGGAGTGAGAGAGTATGGCTTTTTGGTTGAGAGATAAAAATGAAAGAGAATAATAAAAAGGGACAACAAGACAGACAGCGATACAATGAAAAAATTATTTGGAGAAAATACGGTGTATTGGTAAAGGTATAATGCTAGGATCATGACATAATTTGTGAGGTAATTTGTTGACGTGTTTAGTTGTGATTGATAAAGATATGTTTTATATAAATTTATTATCGCAATTTTACTATTTATAATTTATTGCTAATTGTTGTAAAAGTTGTACCATTTTATATGTTTATAGTATAATCCACAGTTTTTATTTTTTATTTTTTTTAAGAGTGTACTGCAGACAGAGTTGAGGTTGGGCTGTTGGAGTGCAGCTTGGTATGATTGGCAAAGTAAGATATTAGTAATATGAATTATATAATATAATTAATTAAATAATAAGAAAAAAAGAAAAAAGTGGACTTTATGAGAAATTCGGCGAAAGAGTCTTGCTCTCTCACACTCACATGATTGATGGTGGACTCCACCAAGACTTGAGGACCCCGCACATGCCTCCATGGGAGACAGTCACACACTTCACAGTTCACACTACAAACTCTTCCGATCTTCCCACACTTTGAATACTTGTTATTTACTAGTATCATTTATAAATATGTAACCTTATCTCTTAATTTTTATAAATGAATAATTGTTCCATGTTTCTTAAGAGTTAAGAAAGTTTTTTGAGTGGAATTTGTGATATATTTTTATGTTAGAAATTTTATTTTCTCTCTCACGTGACAAGGGTGGACAAAATTTGACTCTAAAATGTACAAAGACATCGACGAGTGATAATTAGTTGAGTTATGTAAAAACTTATAGAAAGATTGGTTTCTTTAAATTATTGCTCACTGTAGCTTAATAACATTCATGTTTTGAAGAAATTACAAAAGATGGAAAAGTGGGAGTGAAAAATAAGAATGTTTGTTATGTGTATTTGAACATTTTTGTTATCCGAGTATTTTATTATGATGTTTGAAGATGGATTTTTGGCAATTATAAATTTCGCACAAAAAACTATAAAAAATAAGATAAATTTTAATAAGTACGTGTTTATGTTTATTGAGGCATTTCAAGCGTGTAAAAGTTTTCTAGAATCTTACTGAGTAAGCAAGTACAACTTACTAAGCTATCTCACCTTATTTATCTCCTCCTTTTCAGATTCTTGAGGCAGCCTTGGATTAAAGACTTATTGGGTAAAGGCGGTTAGTTGAAGTTAAAAACTACATCATTGATATTTTGGGTCATGTGTTTAAAGATATTTAATTTTTGTTTTAGTGAGGATGTCTTATTAGGGAAAAATAATGATTAATAAAAATCCATTAGAAACATAGGCTCTATGTCTATGATAATAGAATATGTTTTATGTTGTTGGGAGAATTTTGGATCACTAGCATTCGAATAAAGCTATTTGGATGTTTTTATTAGAGCGCTAACAATTTAAAAACTCATCATATGAATGTCAATTTGATTTTATTTTTTTAAGAAGGGTTAACTATGGACTAAACAAAGAGATATATAGGTTAATGCTTAATGCACTCTGACTTTCTGAGCCTTGATTAAGTTTGGGGTGTAACAAGAGTGAGAAGTAAATTTCATTATCAGATGCATTTTTTTGTCATTTACACAGTTAATGGTTACATGCTTTGCACATGTTTGTTAAAGTTAACCTCCAAATGAAGGATGGTGTTGTTACTTCTTATTGGTGATTTTTGCCAAAATTGGGAGAATATTAAATTGCCTAATTTGGTATGCAAAGTGCAAGTAGTGCCAAACGTTATTGTTGATTTATGCAAGTAGCCCCATAGTTTTTATACCACTATAATCAAATACTTTGTTCTCTTTTTATATTTCACTTTATCTTTTATCAATTATGGTATGTCATGTGTTTGATTTGATTTGATTTTTTTTTTTTCCATTTAAACTTTAGTTATTTTATAAGAAAAATCAAATAAATACATGACAAGTTGTAATTGTTTTTTTTTTTTTTTTTTTTTTTGAGGAAGGACAAGTTGTAATTGTTAGAATATAAAGAAACACATAAAAAATGAAACAAATAATCTCCAGATATCATTAACGGCTAGTTTGAATGGATGGAGGGAGAATAGACTGAGCCAAATAATAAGAAAGGAATATTACATTATTACATGAAATTAATAAATATAAAAGGGCATTACGGGTTTCTAAATTTTATCAAATTCTATTTTATTTCCAGAGAGGAGGAAAAAAAAAAAAAAAAAGAAAGAAAGAAGAAGAAGAAGAAGAAAATGTTTTTCTCTCAACCATTTCATTCAATAGTCTTTTCCATTTCTCTTGAACTCTCAAAGGAAAAGGTTTTTTATACCATAATTTATAAAAATATTCAATCTTTCACATTGTACTCTCATTCAGTAGCTTTAAGAGAGAGAGAGAGAGAGATATATATATATATATATATTTTTTTTTTTTTCCTTTCATTTTATTTATAAAAAAAAATCCTTTATTTAATGTATGATTTTAATTAAATTGTTCTTTCAACCAACAAAATACTTGTTCGGTAGTTCCAACAAAAGGAAGGTGTATTGGGACATGAATACTCAAGAATCCATAAAAAAAGACCCAAACGAAACCCCATAGAACAGTAGTTCATTATCAGCTGGATAAGAACAAAATTCTGCACTGATGATTAATTCAAAAACTGTTTTTGATGGCATTCCAAAGGGACCAAAACACAATGAGCTGGTATCCTCTAATAAAAGACTCATTAGATGACAATCACTCTTCCACGCACAAAGTCTTCAGATACTTCTACATTTCACTGTTTTCATCAAGATCTAAGCAATACAATACACTAATACAGGCAATATAAAAAAGATATGTTCATTCTAGAAACAGAAACTCGGAACCCATCAAGGCCAAAATAAAATTAAAAGAAAAAGAAAAAAACAATGACAACCCAAGAAACTGCCTGCTTGCCATGTAATAAAACAGCTACAGAATGTAAAAATAGTTCAGAGGGATTAACCAGAAAGAGGTGTAATAGGATGGCTTCAATGACTACTGTGATCAAATATTGTCATCTTGTGGACCAGTAGAATCGGTCTCTGGCCTGACTGTTTCATCACCTCTCCTGCTGCTGGTGTCATCGACATCCAGTACATCATCCATCATGTCATCCTCCCCAACATTGATATCTTCCACATCATCCTCCTCCTCATCTTCATTGTTTCCACCAGGGATCTTTCTTTTCTTGGGACCATGCTCAAGCCTATGTGTGTCCAATTCTTTGTCCATTGTTTCTTGTAAGTTCAACATATCATTATTTGTTTTCCTTGCTTTCCTTGCATTTTGCCATCTTTCCAACTCCTTTTCAACATTGGCAACAGACTGCTCCTGGATCTGTTTCTGATATTCCGACAGTTCCTCCCTCCTGGCAGTTTTCCACTCTTGAAATATCTGGATATACAGATTTGTACAAGCTGAATGGTCAAGTGCAAAATATTTCATATGAATCTATATCTAACAAATATAACAGTTCTAACTCTAATTATACCATCACCCTTCCCAACAGCTTTGGCATCTAGTGAAGCCATTATTTTACATCAAAAATGTCAATTCAGTGTTGGTAAAAAGGTCAAGCACACTTAAATACACAAGCCTCTCGAGCCTAGGTGCAAAGCACAGAACACAAGCACATGCTTGATTAAAGTACAGTGCATATTTTTCAAATATAATGTATAATAACCCCTAAAAGTGTCAAGTGCACTTAAGCACACAGTCTTCTAGAGCCTAGATGCAAAGCGTAGAGCACAAGCACTAGCATGATTAAAGTGCATATTTTTCATATATAATTTATAAAAATCTCTAATAGCAAGATTCATAACACATAATAAAAAATTTAATAAACACAAAATAGAATTTTGATATGCCAATTCGCTCAAATGAATTGTGCAATTACACAGTTGATTAGTTCAAATTATACAAACGTGATATCAATTTCTTAAAATTTTAATATAGTAAATTTGAAAACAAGTATCAATTGACAATACGATAATAATCTAGTCATATAATGTTTAAATATAACATTTTATCTAATTTTCTTGTGATTATATAAATATAAACTGTAATTGCTATGGTCATAATGAAACATACAGTTTGATAAAAAAAATTTATCTAAAAGGTATAGACCAAAAAGCACATAAATTTTCCCTGTTTCTCTCTTTTGATTAATAAACCAAAAAAAAAAAAAAAGTTCGTGGAGAGTGTAGTACTACACCTTAAAGAAGAGTTTTTGTATAATAAATAAATGGTCCCTGTTATTTCCTTCAAGATTAAGCCATAGGTTTTAAGTATTCATATTTTTTTAGCAAAAAATAAAATCAAAAAGGCATGATGCTTTGAACTAGTTTTGCTTCAGCCAAGTGAAGTGCTTAGAACTTGGGGCTTTGAGCTTGAATGTTTGGAAGGATGGTGATGGGGAGAGGAGAGAGGGACTGTGACCAGAAATTTAGTATATTCCAGCCACCAGGACTCTACTCTTCTCTCATTTCCCTCCCTCCCCAATTTTTCTTAATACTTCCCACCCTCTTCCCTCGCCTCATTTCTCTCTGATTTGAGTCAATTTAGTCTCACATCTTCATCAGCTGCTTGGGCGTCAAGGCATCACAATAGTGTGAGCAAGCTAACTCCCCTCTCCCTCCCTTCCCTCATCAGCTTTCAGGCTGCCCTCCTCACCCTCTATGCCTCCGAGACCCAGTCCTGCAATGGCAAGCCCAACACCCTCAGCTGAGGTTTAGTCACTGCCTCTCTCCATAAGGTTGATTGGCTTTGCATGGATGGCAATGCGACTGCTTAGTCGGAGGTGGGCTTTGGCAGGATTCATTTGATTGTTCGGTCAACAATACTTGGGAACTTTCCCAACCTAACATGCTTGGGGTTGAGTGGCAGGTTGACCCAAATTAGACCAAACTTGACCCATGAACACCCCCCACATAGTTGCATGAGAGAGAAGTGGATTGATTAACAAGAAGAGACAAATAACTATGAAGAGGAACCCTAGTTGAGGTAACTATACAAAGATATGGGGGTTATTATTATAGGTATAAAATTTGGACCAATTTGGGTACCCCTAGGGTCTCAACAAAAACCGACCCCATACATGATAGGGTTTTAATAATTGTTTCCTAAAATTGCCAATGGGTCTTGGGCCTCCTGCCTCAAATGGTCCTCCCTAATGCTGAATAGATGATATATTGATGCAGGTTTAAACTACAGTTGAGATGCCAAGTGTAAACCATCAACTCCCTTTTCAAAACATTTAGTTTCTTATGAAATATCAGGGAAAGATAATCAGCTTTAATTCAAAAGATAGGCCAATTTCTTAATATTCCTCCAGGAAAACTCCATATTATCAGAGAAGTGCAACAGAGGACTCACCTGTTCTTTACGCTGCTGGATCACAGTTTCGTCTTCTTCTAGAGGTTTTTTGGGTAAATAATATATTGGAGGTTCTGTCTTGGTCCTGAAAAAAAAATCCCACAACCAATCAGCAACCAGTAAAATATGGGACATTAATTAACTGTGTAATTCTACCTAAAGCCCTGCAATGAAGCAGGAACCATCCACTGATCAAAATGCTTCATCACTACAATCCACATGAACAGAAACTTATCTTTGTCTCAATAAAATTCTATGGACACTTTTGGACCAAAATTAAACATAACCTGCAGTAGAAATAGAGTACAGAAAGATTTCATTAGAAATAGCGTACTAGGGCTCTCAATTGTCAAGGATGGTCACATGCTAAAAAAATTTTGCAATAAAAAGAGTGCATGAAAAATTAATATCTGAAGAAAATTTACCTTATAAAATTGCAAAGTTTTTTATGGTGGTCACTCCACTGAAGAAACAGCAATTCCAACTTTTTTTCTTCTGTCTTCGCAACTACACGTGCTCTGAGAGTCTGAACAAAATAAAAGCACAAGAATAAGATATTGAGTAAGGATCATAATAAAAGATCACCTTTGAAGCTTCAATAGGTGTAAACACAAAGTTATAATAAACAACAAACCAGATCTCTCCTCCTTTTTTCGGCAATTTGCTCACGCTCTTGTTGCCTCAGCTTCTCGCTTTCTTCACGTGCTCGTTGCTCAGCCTGAATAATATTTAAGGAATTTATGTATCATAAAACAATTTCATTGTTAAGCTCAAGATGAAAACCATCCAAAACAATCATAACTGAGTTCCTCATTCATGGCATGGTTATTACAGTTCACCTAAAATACTTGTTTATCAGTTGACATAAATCAATATATTAAATACACTCACTTTTTGTAGAGAGTTCGACCTTCGCATGTAAGCCTCTGTTCCTGACAGCTGCATATCTTCTTTCCTGAATTTCTGGAACACAATTTCATGCAAACAGTAAATATGTGAACAACTATAAATTTATGAAGACAAACAACAGGATATTCAATTGACAATATGATGCACAAATGACTGCTCATGAAAACAAATTTCAGGAGAAGAACCACTATAACATTGTTTCAGATATCACCATTGGGAAAGAATTTCCAATCAAACCAGTTTGAAAGAACTTCCTCTAAACTACTAGGTGGAAACTTAGAAGAACTTCAATTTGCGCTTTTCATCACAAAATCCATTTATGACCTATTTAATAACCAAGTGAATTTTAATTGTGTCATGTGATTAAAAGCACACATGGATAGCCTTTAGAATTGCCACCTAAAGGCTTGGAAAAAGTTCCTTCAAACCAAGTTTATTTTAGTGTTTTTTTTTCCCTCATTAAGTAATAAATTATATTAAAATAGCGGATAAGGGGTGCAATCCTACTTCCTGTGTACTGGTGTGCTGTTGTCATTTTCTTTGAAGAAATTTTTTAACTGACACTATAGTTTTTTTTTTTTTTTTTTTTTTTTTAATAATAATAATAATAATAATAATGATAATAAAGAGAGAGATATAACATAGACAGCCAACATTATATTTTTTTTTTAGGTGTCCACACCTCTTTGAACGCCTGGCTATTTCCTTGTGTGTGAGTAGTCCCTGTCCCACACACACACACATCAGGTAATTACAAGGAGATATCCCTTGCAAGTAACACCAAGATGTTGGCTAGGAGTTTTTAACCCAGGACCTCATGGATCTCATAAGACTTTTAGAACCACTGGACCAACTCCTTAGGGTTATTGGTTGCCTACATTGCTAACAAAGCCTTAATACATATATTTTGATCTAATACAAGTCTAAGATAAACTTTTTAGCAGATACCATGGTGACTACCATCATATCATGGCGTGATAAGATCTCCTATACCTACCTATATGCAAAAATCTCCTACACGTCCAGCTTAAGACTTTAAGTCCAACTTTGAATGCTTTAATTCAAGAATCAATATCATTTTAGGATTGATTTACCATCCATCTATTTTGCCTCTCATCAAACAGCACGCTTTAGTCCATATTAAAGATAACTTTTTGAACATTGTGTAAACAAGGTTTAAATGCCCATATTAGAGAGTATTACTGATAAATTCAATGCCAAATACATGACCAACTTTTAAAAATACAATTTGAAGTCCTCCATTTGAAAATACTCACTTTAGTCATAACTCACTTCCTCCACAAATTATAATCCCTTAGCAAAAAGTGAACCATATACGTTTAAATTATTGACTTGTGGTGGTTGTATCTCCTAAAAAATTCATTAATAAAAGGAAAAAAAAGAATATTCTTTTTGTCCTTGAAATATAGCACATTGTCTATTTTCACTAAAATCTAAAAGGTTCTACTTTCATCCCTAAAAATATAAAATGTCACCTCTTTTGTCCTTCTGTCTACTTTCGTTAAATTTGTTGTCAGCATGTCTAAACAAATGCATATTTTAGGGACAAAAATAGAAACTAATCTACATCTTAGGGACAAAAATGATATAGTTTAGGTTCTACTTTTGTACCTGAAATATCATCCATGTTTTGTTTTTGTTCCTTAAACTTATCAGGGAGGATGAAAACATGAAATGTAGAACATTTTTAATTTTCAAGGACAGAAATGATGAAAACAGAGCCTGGGCTATATTTTATAGGCAAAAAGAATATTTTTAGCCTTCATAAAATATCAGATTGTCAAATAAAGAGGAATTCAAATGGTTTTGATAACCCTAGTTATCAAATTCAGATACAAAATTCATTTCATTAAGTCTTACATATTGTCATCTCTCAACTCCTCTAAAAGGGCTTAAGTTTATTTTGGCCAGCCCAAGTATCCCAAAGAATATAAAATTTCCCTCAACAAAGCATTAACCACCAGCATCCTTATTATATTATATTCACTGATTTTCTTTTTCTTGTTTTGATAATTTTTAGCCCCAGGGGAGCCCATGTATCCCAAAGAATATTAAAATTTCCCTCAACAAAGCACTAAGCTACTAACCACCAGTGTCCTTACAGCTACTTGGCACATCCACCGCTTCTAAGCCCAATTTTATTATATAGTATATGATTTATATATTGATAATCTAGTGCAAATTTGACTCTTCTCCTCTAATAAGATATACTTCAAAAAATGGGTCCTTGTCCAATGACTTAGAAATCATTCCCACCATTTTTTTTGACAACATATTTACTTCTCCAGTTACAGCAACAAAGTCAATTATTTTTGTCCTCAACAAAACTTCATTAAGATAACAACAGTTTCAATCATATACAAACGTTTAAGAAAACACAGGGAAGAATTTATCATGAAGTAAACTAGGAAGTTTAAATACAATTTAAAGACCATGATAATAGTAACAATAAGTCAATAAATTTCAGCTTGTAGATTGAACTAACAACTTCTAATTATCAATATAATTAATGTCCCAATTTCTATTGAAAATCAAGCAGCTATCATACACATACCTCTAAAGTCCCCAAAAGCTGCCCCAGCATTCTTTTGTTCCTATTAACCAACCTTGGATCCTCATTTTTCGGCAATACCCTTGGAACATGCTCTGTCATTGGAGTTTCAGAATCCTAGCAATTGAAAAAAAAAAAATGAAAGAGTTAAGACTTAGAGCTCCAAACCATCACTCCTCAAGAAGATAAAAGAATGTGAAATTTACAGTCTTTGCTGCTCTTAGGTTTCCATCCCTTCTAGACCAGCCACTCTGCTGCAAATTCAATGGCTTTCTGTCGATCTGATTAGCAGTGCCAGCTCCAGCAGTTTCCTCCCCAGTTGAATCTTTACTCTTCACACCCTCTGCTACTTCTACATCCTCACTGGCCTCTCCATCCTCCAGCTTCATTTGCAAATTAGCAAAAGTTCAATTAAGCACTATCTGGACAATTATTTTTTGGTCTTCCAGAACATATTTCAAAATGGACAAATAATACATAAAAGTATCCACAATTTAACCCCCAAAAAACCATAATACCTAAGACTTTTTTCTACAATTCTGAAATGCCATGGATTACAAGTATTTATACAAGTGCAAGACTCCTAATCAATTACACCAATAGCGATTACAAAAACCACAAACCACTCTTCTTGATTACAAAAGTTACACATATAGTACAAGTTTGGACTCATTACACATATACATATGGTCTAATTGGGCAACATTTTCAACTTAACCAAATGTTACCACTTGCCATTTTGTTTATTTGACTCATTTATCATCAAACCAAAGACAACATAACAAAACATCATGACTTCAAATTGTTACTTTCCTATATTCTCATCAACGAAACAGAGGGTGTTTTGTTTTATTTGTTACCTTGACAACCGCGGATGAAAGTCGGCGTTTGGCTGGAGGTTGATCATCGGAGTCAGTCCTATCAGCCTGAAACCCAAATAAATAAAATAAATAAAAAATCAAATTCCTTCCAAATTTTTTTTTTCTGTGGAAACAAACAGGGAATACATACAGGTCGAAGGAAACCACGCTGACGTGGTCCGTTGGCGGCGAGGTTGCGAGGGCCGGTGCCGGAAAAGCCTCCCCTCCGGAGTCCACGAGGATCTCGAAGACGCTCCGTTATCTGATTTTTTTTTTAAAGTTAAAAAAGAGAATGAGAGGGAGAGAGAGAGAGAGAGAAAGGCAAGTATAGAGAGTTTTTGAGAGAGAGAAGAGACCTGGCGCTGTTGGCGTAGGAGCTCATCGATCTCTCTTCGGAGCTCCTCCTCTGATTTTTCCGCTGCCGCTGCTGTGCTACCCATTGGGCCTCGAATTCGATTGAAGAAGAAGAAGAAGAAGAAGGAGGAGGTGATGCTCTGATAGTAGGTTTCACTCTCACAAAGAAATAAAACCCTTCTCACAAGTTATGCTGTACTGTGTGCGGCCCCTAGTCTCTAAAGTGGGTTTGGACTTTGGACTTCGAGTCTGGACTTTGGACTTCGGAGATTTTTTAGATTTTGGTTTAATTCGATGCTCATTATCATCAAACTCAACACACCAATTGATTTTTGTTATAATAAATAGATTAATAGAGTTCGAATCCCTCTTTATTATCAAACCTAAAACACTAATAGGTCTTTGTTATAAATAGAGTTTGAAGCTAGATCTTTTATTTGAGAGACAAAAAGCTTTAAAATTGAAACTAATAATATATATAAGAGAATTTAGCTGAGAGCCTTTAGCCTAACCTAGCCTATCAAATTATATATATATATAGAGCCTTTAGCCTAACCTAGCCTATCAAATTATATATATATATATATATATATATATATAAAGAGAATTTAATGTTATGTTTCCAGAAAATATTTTTTGAATACATTTTTCGAGTTTTACAATATTTAGTAGAATTGAAATATAAAAAAAAAAAAAAAAAAAAAAAAATCAATGAAAAACTATGCATTTTATGACAAAATGTTTTTTTGCATCGTCACAAATAGAAATGACTAGGATCATTTGCAAGATCACTCTAAAAAAGAATCACATGTAAGATTGCTCTATGGTAATATATAAAAAAAAATTCATATTTGTTCTTCCTACCTTTTTATGGGACCTAATGTTATTTCTTTTCTAAAGGTTTGACATTTTATTTTTTCTTGTTTTGGTAAAATATAGAAACTAACAATTAACATGGTAACCAAAAGAGTAGTTAACAATGATGCAAGTTAATTAAATTAGTTAGGCTTAATGAGATATTTGACTTCTTCTTCTTCTTTTTTACCTAACTTTTCAAGTAATGTGATTATGGGCACCTTGTTTGGAAGCATGGTTGCAGCCCAGTGTAGCCCTAACTAAACACAGGCTTGGGAGTATGCCCCTACTCATTTGGGCTAGATCAAAGAAATGGAAGTTGCCACCTATTTTAGGTCTAGGAATTGATCTTGAACCATATGCAAAGGTACAACGAACTAGAAATTGAGTATGAAGTTAAGGTACGAACTTGGGAAGGCGTTAAGCAACCTTAAACCCATTTGGTCGAGTTGGCTTGCCTTCACTTACATACCTCGTAGCAACTATATTTTGATAAGGACCCTTGAAGGGCCTTTTCCAATCATATAAAATTTGTAAAGTAACAACACACACAAGATTCAATCAAAATTTTAAATTAAAAGACCATAGAACCTAGAACTCATTCAATCTTAAACATGTACAAGATTCAAACAACCTAGGCATGTTTCTAATAATTTACAGCCCTAAGCATGTTACTAACATGTTATTGAAAAATAGAAAATTAATTAAAACAAAATACAAATCATAGAACACTCAAAATTTGGGTTTTTGGACAAACCTACATTCGCATGACCAAGGTTGTGAATGTAGGGTCAAGTATGCATACACACACGAAGGTAGAAGCCCTAAAATGTATCAATTCAACCCTTAATATGTTTCTAACCTATAAAAATCCAAGACTAGAAAGCAATTAAACTATTGAATTCCTAAAATAAAATAGTAGATTAAAGTGAATGTAAAAATAAAAAAAAGTGATCTTACCTCTAAGCGAGAACTAAAACTTGAAATTTGACCATCTGCTCAGTCGATTTGTATGGCTACTCTACCACACAAACAAGAGTTAGCAAATTTTGAACTAAAGGAACAATGACCTAATAGAGGCCTTGGTCAGCAGAACTTAAACTCAAATCTAATTTTGAAATAAAACTCACTTTTACTCAAGAATAACTTTAATAGAAATTTGATTAAGTATTTCTTTGAATGCTTGCTTGTGTTTGAGTGGGGCAATTTATTGTTGAAAGTCTTTGAGTTATGTTGTGTCTTGCTTAACTAAAGCCTCTTAGTGATGGTTCCTTCATATGTATTAATTGGAGAACAAGGGCTTAAGTCATATAGGGTGCAAAATGTGGTATCTACAGTTGCCCCTCTTTTGAAGATACTTGTGAAACAAGTAGAGTAAAAAGCTTAAAGTGACAATCCATTTTTTCTTCAATTTACAACTTAAGCCTTCCTACACATGCATCACACATCATGCATACATTGGGTGAAAATTATCCCACTTCTCAGGTTGAATAGAGTCTAATTCATGAGTTGCATGAGTCATTACTTGTCTTCTGAGTAGGGTTAGCAAATTGGTACCAAGTTCCATGTCTTAAGCCTAGAGTGGAAAGCTACACAACTTGAGCTTTTTTGCTAAGTTCTTGTTTTGACCTTCATCTCAGACCCAAACAAAGGTGTGGTTACACATATTGGACCACAAAAGGAACCCTTATAGTTATATTGGGTTAAAAGTGGCCTTGGTTTAGGAAGATGTCCTTATTTTTCAAACTCCATGGGAAACAGTCCTTGTCTTGAATTAGGGGGAAAAACCATGGCTCCCTTAAACTTTTATAGGTTTACTAGAAGGCAAGTGGATTGGTTTGGAAAATGTCTCGGGCTAAGCCCTAGATCAAGTTATGCTTAGGTAAACTATTGTGGTTGAGTTTGTCTGCAATTATGATCTCTTAGGTCCTTTCATGTCCTAGACCCAAGTGACATAAGGTGATCAGACATGGATGGCTATGGCATTTATCCTTTATTTGATTGGGGCCAGGAATGGAAAAAATTGCCTGACTTGACCTGACCCGGCCCGATCCTAATGGGGCGGGTTTTACCTGACCGCAAAGCAAATGGGGCGGGTTTAGGTTTTAAAAACCCAACTTGTAGCGGGTTCAGGTTGGGTGCCGGTATTATGCATACCCGCCCTGAACTCGACCTGTATACATATATAATATTAAAAAAATTTAAAAACCCTAAGTATAAATATTGCTCTAACTTTCTCGTTTCTCTATTTTCACTTCCATAACCCTAATCACTCTCTTAGCTGCCTCCCTCTCCCTCACTCTCAGTTGCCCTCACTCTCACTTTCTAATAGAATCTCAATTGAAGAATGACCCAAATCACCATTTTTGTGATGTATTCATTTGGCGAGGATTGGTATAGTAAAGAGCTTGTGGTGAACCTCGTGGGGGTGATGGACGATTACAATTTGGGTCTTTGTTGGAAAGAGCTGAGTCGACGTTGTTTCGCAAAGACACACTGTTAGGTTTACTACACTTTGAGTAGATGGATCACTGCGGTTATGGTGGTTGTGGTTCGGCCTTGATTGGAAAAATGAGGGATTATTTTTTGGGTTTCTAGGTGTTTTGTGGTTCTGATTTTGGAGTGTTTTAGTGTTTTACATTTTATTTATTTATTATTTCATCCTGAAAAATATTTAGGATTCTTGTATTTGGATTTGTGATTTTGAAAGGGAAAATGAGACATATGAAATTAAATTATTGTAGACTTGTGTGATACACTAATATTGATTTTCTTTTTAATAGATTGGGCTAGGATTCAGGGTCTTCAAATTGGGCCTTGTGTTTGTGTTTATGATAGGATTTGTGTTTGTGTTTGTGTTTGTGATTTTGAAAGGGAAATCATAGATTTGAAAATCATAAATCAGGAAAACATAAATATATAGATTGGGTCATAGATTAGGCCATGGATTACAAGCTTTAAATTAGGCCCCTGAAGTGGCATGGCGGGGCGGGGCAGGGCCCGATGGGGTGGGTTTGGGTTTTAAAAAAATCCATTTAGTTAACGGGGTGGGTTTAGGTTTTGAGGGGCGAGTGGCGGGTTGGGTTCAGGCATAAAGAAAACCGCCCCATACTTGACCTGTTGCCATTCTTAATTGGGGCCTCCTTGTTCACAAATGGGAGTTAAAACGTGTGCTTAAGGTGGTGGCATGCTCTTGCCAGTTCTAAGGGTGTAAAAGAGCTAATAGATTTGTCGTGGTGCAATTCTTGCTTACTCAATATGTTTGGTATGCTCATGGAAAAAAAAAATTGTTAGCAATAATAGCAGTCTGATAGTCACAAAACATTAGCATAGGAGTAGGAACATTAATATCCAAGTCACAAGGAGAGAGCAAACCCATAACATATCAGAAGGAATATGAGTCATAACACTACTATATTGAACCTTAGTACTGGAAAATGCAACTACATTTTGCTTTTTCCTTTTCTAGGTAACAAGATTATCTCCGACATAGGTACAATAGTTAGAAGTGAATCACCAATTAGAACGGCTAAAAACTCAATCAACATCACTAAAACCTATTGGAGATAGAAACACAGGACTTGTACAATAGACCTTGCATAGGAGCACCCTTCAAATAACGCAGTATAGAGAGAAAGAATAACCAAAAAAAAAATACAAATTGTTTCTTCAATTAAAGTTCACAAAATAGCCAAACTAGTCGCTAACCCGTATTATGTACAGGAACTTACCTATTTGTGAGGTAAACTAAAATAATTTTATAAAATCTTGAATTGATTAAAATACTACACTATTGCATAATTTGCTCTTATATAACTTCAATTTATGTTATAATTTGATGAAGAAGACATTACTTGAACGTACAATAACTTACAAAAAATTTGTCAAACAGTTTCAAATACTGGAAAAAAATAACTCAAAAATTCAGATATTAAAACTTTTGAAAGACCAAAAAATATTAAAGAATCAGATGATTCACTATTTAGAAATTATTGAAATAAAACAAAATATACATGACTAAACAATAGAAAAACAAAAGAGAAAGATGAGTTATATTCAAAAGAATAATCCATGTCTATAACTATTGAAATGAATCAAAAAACTCAAAACTTAAAAATTATAGATAATATATATATATATATATATATGTGGGGGCAAGTTAGTCAGGAGGTATTATTAAAGCTGTACGAATTGGGCCTATGGCCCAATCAGAGAACATTAACCAATCCGAGAATGGCCAAATGAGGTTATAATGGGAATAGTATAAAGAAAAAAATAAAGATGGTACGAGATAAGTCTAACACACGTCCGAGGAGAAAAGTCATCTCGGAAACGAGGATTCAAGGTCAGTAAGAATGTCATATCACCCTAGATCTTCTTCAAAGTTACATCACAACTAGGAGTTGGACGTTGGGTAAGGGGTGAGTAAAGGGAGGCAACAAATATCTTCAAAAACTGCTACCTCCACATTAAATGCCTTCCAACTAACTCTTTGACCACATTAATGTAGAGATGATACCTGAACAATGGCCAAGCAGCCTTACAGCTACTATTTGATGGTTTTGGGAGGTGGATGGGACAAAAAGGAACTCCTCGAATCTAACCTACACATGTATGATAGAGATGACACCAAACTTGTAGTATATAGCATGGGAAAGTGGCCTAAAGAAAGGGGATCAGAAAAAAATCAAGGAATCTTTGTAAGAATACGGTGAACTCTTATAGCTTTGTTAAAGTACAAGATATTATAACATAAGCTCCTCAGGCCATGTCGATGACAGATTTTCTTATTTACTTGTGTTCAACAATCCTAATTCAGCAACTTTTATTGTCCATCTTTTGGAGTAGAGCTAGTTCTTTCACCCACGCTCTACAAATTTATTGTTTGGACTTGTTGGGCTTAAATCCAATCCTACACCAGGTCTAATCCAAATTCAGTCCTTACAATATATATATATGACTACACAAATTCGGATGTTAAAACTAATGCAAAAAAAATATATATAATTAAAGAATAAGTTATTGAAACAATAAATATAAGAAAAAGAAATAAGTACACAAACCCATAAAGTAATAAGTTTTAAAAAATGTTGAACAGGAGCCCACGTTGAAATAATGAAAGCAATACCTCCTTTTAGTATATTGTATATAAGCTTTCTGCACAAAAAATTAACATACTTTCATATCGTGAGGGGAAGCAAAGACATATGCAGTAGCAACAACCTTAAATTTCAATTGTTGCAAGCTTTTTTATCTTGTAAGAAACGGCTAAAGAGAGTTTGGTGGTTCATGTTTGAAAATTATTTTTTTAAAAAAAACATGAAAAACCATAATATATATATATATATATATTTTAACAAAATAGAGGAGAAGAAAATAATAGAAGAGGAGCTCATACCTTTATTCGGCTTTAAAAAAAAAAAAAATTTGGGGTTTGCAATACTTTTATAGTGTTCATGATTAACCTCGCAAATTTGGAGATAAATTATTAACATTTGAGTTTGAGTTTAAGTTAAACTTGTTAGAGAAATAAAGTTTCATTTCTTGTTAAGTTTGGACTATACAAAATAATTTTATTTAAAAAAAATGATAATTGATGGGAATGACGAGATTACGTCTCTTAGACGAAGCCAACAATCATGACGAAGTCATCTTGAATGACGAAGAAACCGATCACTACTGACGAGGATATGAAAATCATTCAATATAATCAATCAATGACTTAGGCAGTTACAAAACCAACCATGCAGACCGTTGGGAGCCTATTAAAAACCTCATTATTACGCAGGAGGCGTTACTGAGAAAGGCATTAACGACCACAACGGCTAGCAACCAAAGCCACATATATAAAACCCTCACATTACCAACAGAAGGTACATACACACTCTAAGAAACACTCATTATTATCTTGCTAGTTTGTTGCATTTCACAAAGTGCTTTTCTATTCTAACTTTGGCATCGGAGACGTTGTAGCAAGCACCACACCGGTGACCATCTTTGAGGATACATTCACACAGACCGGAGGTTGGTTCCACCTATCTATTTCGACTGACGAACTCACGCTTCATCAATAATGATGCGACAATCAAAAGTCAAAACCTTTGATTTTATATATATAATAGCTGAAAACTCGATTGATGAAAACTTATTTTGTATTTGTTTATTTATTTATTAAATAAATAAAGCTTATCTCCAAATTTAAGGCAAAGCTTGACTTTTCCTGCTTGTGTGTTGCCGTGTGGCTAAGTTCATGAACAATGTCTATTTGCCACGTATTTTTTCAATTTTTATCTTTATTTTTTTTTATGTATAAATTTTAAAATTTTCATCTAATTTTTTAAAATTTAAATATATTTTAATTCATTTTTACTAAAGAACAATCAACAAAAAGATAAATAAACTGATATTAATCTAATAAAAAATTATCAAATTAACTGATTAGTAGTCTTCTTATTTTCAATCACAGAGGCTGTGGGATCTTAATTAATCTAAATCTTATTATATATACACAAATGTTTTTTTTTTTTTTTTTTGAGGAAATATATACACAAACGTTTGAAACTTAGTTAAGAAGACTTTCTTGTTCTCATTGCTTGCCTTATTTAAAGTTACAAAGCTCAAGGACTACTTTTTTTAAAAAAGGAAACGTTGTGAATAATTGAGGAACTGCTAACTTATTACTTATTGTCCTATAAGAGCATTCACATAAATTCGGCTAAAATTTTTTGTCTATTTTACACTGAAAACCTATTTTTTCTATTTTACATACCTACTTCTCAAAATCCTTCACATCAGTCTATCTATTCTACAATCTATTTTATTTAAATAATTAATTTTTCAATTTTTTATTATTATTTCTCTCAATTACCCTTTACATACGCGTGCTCTCTCTCTCTCTCTCCATTTTTTCTTATTTGTTGCTCTCTCTCTATACCCATCTCTATACCCATTTCTAAACACAGATCACCTCTCTTTCTTGGTCTAATCCACACCTTCTCAATCAAATCTCCATAGACACCTTCATTGCCATCTCAAACCCCCTCACTTTCTCTCGCTCCTTCTCTTCAACGTTGATTGAGAATAAACATCAAACACCTTTACTGCAAAACCATCAAGGCCCATTCTCACTCCTCAAACAAGACCCAATCTCCACTCCCTCTCGATCAGATCTCCTCTACCTGTGTTCGACCCTTAAGCTGCCTTAAGCATCATCTCTGCCACAAGCATCGACCCACAATGACAGATGCACATGCAGAGAATCGTTCCGGTCAAACACCGATCTCCACCGCCAACATCAAAACCCATTCCCGTTGATCCACAAGCACCGATTATTCCAGTCAAGCACTAATTTTTCTCTCTGTTGGTTTGTTCATGTGGGTTTGTTTGTGTGTGGATGTGTTTGTGTGTATCTAAGGAAAAAGAAGATGAGAAGAGGAGAAGTCACTGAGTTTGTTGTGCATGGAGTAGAGAGAGAAAAAAAGGTGCGAACGTGAAATTAATAAAAAAATAAGATATACATTTATAGTAACCATGCATGGCAAATGTGTAAATATACACAGTTTTAAAAAGACTGATGTAGAAGATTTTTGGAACAAAATGTGTAAAATTGATTGTTTTTTGTATTTTGCAAAGTTTTACATCCAATGCTATGGATGCTCTAAATAATTTTATTTTTTCAAACTTCATATAAAAATAGTTTTTCCATTTTTGAACTCTAATATTTAGGCCTGCACCAATATCCAATATCCACTGTCCTATTGAGCTATTGCCTTATTATCATGGCTAGGCCATTAGTGATGAAGTGGTATTTTTTAAATTGGATGTAACCTTATGAAGTTACTAGCTAGAGCAGTTGAGACTTGAAGAGGCTTATGTCAAGCCAAGCTTACTTAGCTCCAAATAAGCTTTAGTTAAGCTCGAGTTCCTATAATATATATATATATATATATATATATATATATATATTTGAATAGGGAGTTCCTATAATACTTAACAAGCCAAACTTGTAAAAAACTCAACTCAAATTGATTATGTTTAAAGCTTCAACTTTGTTATTGCACTAAATAAAAACATTTCATGGATATTTGAGAGCAGATGGGAGAGAAAGAGAATGATAGACCCTTAAAAAGTTAACTTCTTTTGCCTTTGCAGATATTATTTTGATAAGAGATTATTGATAAATCTTAAAGAAAAAGTTTATCTCTAAATTAGTTTGGAGAAAAACTATATGATGATATATATATAATTATTCATGTATATTTTTAATCACATAACCTATTTATTAGGTCATGTGACTTGTTTTAATAATAAGCTCTTTCAAAGAAATACACAAATTAGACAATGGCTCCTCCAATTCTATATTTATATCCGCACTAAGGAAAAAAAAATGGCTCCATTCAAAATTCAAATAGAAAATTCTTAAATATTCTCGGAGTACGGAGAAATGGTACTCACTTCTCTCACAATCGTAGTGAACTTTACCGTGAGTACGAGATTAAAAAAAAAACACACACACACACAAATTTTCATGTTCTGAGAGTACCTAACCATCACTCTATTCAAACACCTCATAAAAGAGAATTTTTACTCAATTACTAAACTTTTTATTAATGTCCATCTGTCATGATTCAAGGTAGCACATTTGCAGAAGAATTGTTTTTTGAAAAGTATGGTTGAATGCACACATAGATTAATATATAGAGTGTAAGCACCAGTATTGCCTAGTTTTAGGTTTAAAAATTAAACAAGAGTTGACTTCATGTTTAGATTCAGATCTCACTAAATACTACGCACACTAAATTAAGGGACTGCACATCTGTAATCCATACTAAAATGTATTTACAACACGCAATTGTGAACCAAAATTTACCAATATTGTAATATTAGAAGATCCTATGATCCTGGCTAGCTAGTGGCTACGCAAATTAAGGCACTGTTTATGCCGGTAGAACTAGAAGAAGATAACTAGAACCTATATGTCTTTATATTATATTATATTATATATATATATATATAGTAAAAAAAACAATCCCTTTATGAGGCGTACAAGTAACCGTGAATTGTATGGCATTCATACTGTAATAATAATGATCTATACCCCCATCAGAGAAAAAAAAAAAAAAAATCTATAAAGCCAAGTGAATTTACCATATATGCATCTCTAACTTATCACTTGGAAAAAGTATCCCACCAAATTGCCTATTCCCTTTTTTTAGTGGCTGTTCTAGTTTATTTATTAAAACTAAATATTTCGGCACTAATTTAATTCAGCCTATCATTTCGAAATTGCCATTATATATATATGTATTAATCCCATTTTGTTAAAACATATCAAATTATCAGTTCAAAATTATATAGTATACATTTTTAACATAATTGTTACATATAACAAAGAGATTTATAATATGAATTGTAAACATGTAGAGTCAACCTCTTTAACTAACATATGATACAATTTCACTTCATGGGCACCATTTCCTAGAATACTTGTTGACTCTTTTTTGAAGAAATCTTGGATCGGGCATTCCTTCAAAAATAAAGTTAGTGGTTCTAGTTTCCGATTTACTCCAGAGGAGAGACAGGAACATTCAGTGGAACCAGTGAACGACACTTACTTCTGGATGGATGTGTAGGATAGAGGGCTCGTGGTACTTGCTACTGTGGCAAAGCGGAGGCTCCAGAGCTATAGTGGCTTGCGCTATGCCTTCATTTTGGATTCCCAAACAATTGTGGCACTAGTTAATAACTTAATGGGTTGACTCACCTAGATCTTTAATCAACTAGTAGATCTCATTTTTAAGAAGCACAAAGGGGAAGTAGAATTGTATATGGCAGCGGTTCTTCAGAGCTTGGCTATCTTCACATTGAATTTCTAGGCTTCCATGCTCTCGATTGCAAGAATCTCCGGAACATAATCTTTTAGCTTCCCCATTTCATGTCGCGGCTACTCCACTCCACCGCTGTCTCATGAGCTGAAATTTGTTGCCTTCTTGCACGTGAAGCGAAAGGGCTCAAATCACACTAACTAATAACTATAATAACCTACCACCGCCTAGTTGGGCAAGTTGATACCTCCCTAATGCCAGAAGTGCTTGGTGGACAAGGGGAATGTGTTCGAGCTGCTGAGTCGAAATTTAGCAAAATGCCCCAAAATAGATAGAACAGATTAGAATGAGTTAGAATTTTGGTCAGATGGAATGGGATGATTCACCTTAGTTAGTAATCAGTTAGCACAAAATTTTCCCCGTTTCGACTGAAACGGAATGAAATTAAAAAACTTCATTCTAGTTCCTCACCACATAAAAGCTCTATCATTCATCTTTTTCAAGGAATTATCAAACTTTTTGGATCCCAAGTGACAATAAAAAGTAGGGACCAGAATTGTTGCAAAAAAAATAATTGAATTAATAAAATTCAGCGTATGATCTACTTTGGTATCAATCAAATTTATTCGGGATAGCTTTGTGACCTCGCATCCTATTTTGCAATAATGTTGCAAAATCCCATGTAGTCCAATGTACATATAAAGTATAAACAAACATAATAATTAAAAAAAATGTAAAAAAATCCAAAAAGAAAAAAAAAAAGTTGCAATAATTAGAATATTGATTTTATTGTGCAAATTAAGAACCAAATCTTGACAAGATATTGATACAAATCAAGTCTGTGTATAAGCTTCCATTTGTCTTTAAAAAAAACTAAGTACTATTCATATTTATTCATTAAAAAAAAAAAAAAAAAAAATCTATTCAGGTTGTTTCTAGGCAATCGCCTAAAGTGGCTTACCATTTCCCGAGAGAGATTCAAGGACCCAATTGTTGCTAGCAGAGCTACTACTCTCCCCAATATCCCTAGGACCAAAAGAAGTCCCCATAGGATGAGTTGTACTATTATGGTTCTCTTTATTAATGAGAGAACTGATAGCAGCCGCCACGGCTACCCTAAATTTGGGATCTGATGCAATTGCTGTCACATTTTCAGCCAATGATTTTTTATCCTCTTCAGCTTTCCAACCCTTGTCACTAGGGCTAGCAAAAAGGTTATTGTTGGTGAGAGAGTTGCCAATATTATTATGATGATAACTTGGTTTGCCATGCATCCAATTGAAACCTTGTTGAAGATGAGGTTGTGATGAGTATGATGAGGGGCTAGCCATTGGGATTAGTTGATGATGAGCTTGTTCATAAGGGTTGTTTGTAAGGTCAAGAACAATGTTCCCTTTGGATGGGTCATTAGGGTTTATCATGCTTCTGATATTTGATGGATGATGAGAAGATGGGTTCATCATATGGTATGGAAGGGATGCTTGGGTGACACAAGAGGTACCATCTGAAGGAGAACTTGAATCTACTAACACAAATGAAGCTGATGATGAGGCTGTGGAAGCCATGGCAGTTGCACCCACTGGAAGTGGATGGTTATGGTTACCTTCATAGGTTGTTATGAGTATAGACATGTCTTCTAAGCATCTTTGCACCTGGGAAATTGCAAAACAATGCATAGAAATTAACCACTCATACAAATTCAGCTCAAACTGAAGTACAACAACAATATTCATCGAATTCAGTTTGGGAAATTGTTTTACCTGTTTCCTAACCGGGCATCCTGGAGCTACTGTGCAACGATAATAAGCTCGTGGACAAGGATTTCCTTTTGCAATTTTTTGCCCATATTTCCTCCATTGGCACCCATCATTCATCTATATAGAAAAACTTTTTTTGATCAAATTATAATCCTGTGATTATTCAGCAAAAAAAATAAATAAATAATCCTGTGATTATTATTATTATTATTTATTTAGATATAATAAAATTTAAACTTATGGCATTCGTTTAAGGAGTTAATAAAAAAAAATTATGAGAATTATGTGATAAATGAAACTCACTGTAGCTGCTTCACATCTAGCTCTGACTGAAACCCTAGCTTTTCTATTGGCTGGGGAGGCAACATGGCCAGTAGATCCACCCAAATCACCAGGCCTCTGCTGCTTGTTTTGTACTGATGGAGCAAAACTTGCCAATTCTAGCTTCTTGTTCGCTTCTTCTTTTTCTTTAATTTCCACTCGTTCATGGTCTTCATGAGCATCCGTATTATGTAGCCTCAATGATAACCCTAATTCACTCTCTCTATTACCAATACCATTCTTATGTGATACCAATGAAGACTGGTTACTGATGTCTAGAATTTTGGGAACCGCCTTTTGTTCTTGAGTAGTGTTGTCATAATTACCATGGAGCGAGAGAAAGATTTGAGGGTCCTAAATCAAATTAAAGTGTAATTAAACAATTACATATTATTTTAATGTCATGACAATGGACTAGAATTCAATCCCCCCCAAAAAAAAAGTAGTGTGACATTGGATTACTACCTTTTTCTGGTTATCTTGCTGGATAGCCGCAAATTTCATCTGCAAATCATAGTATTCTTTCATCGTTTGCTCCACTACCTTCCTCAACACCTTGTTTTCTTCTTTCATGCGGTTCATCTCCATTTGTAACACACACAACTGGTAGAACATGAAAGATTTCATTGTCAATTATCGTATACAGCTATGCATGAGCATATATATATATATATATATATATATACTTTGTAAAGCAATTGATCCTATAGAAACAAAATTATTAGGAAAACAGAGAGAGAGAGAATGAGATAGAGATTAAAGATGATGCTTTTATAGAGGTTAATTTATAAAGATAAGTACCTCTTCAGTCTTAATGCTTTGTTGCAAGGATACCTCTACTACTGATGCATCATCATCATCATTATCATCATCTACTTCTCCTGCTGTGGCCTCAGCTGCTTCTTCCGCATCATGTACATGTTCATGACCATTTTTTTGTTCTTTTTCTTCTTCTTCTTTTTCGTCCACTTCTTTTTCTTCTTCTTCTACCTCCTCTTCTTTAGCATCTATGTTCAGTGACAGATCAATCTCCATCTCTCCCTCTTTTTCCCTCCCTATTGAACGAGACAAAATTAGAGAATCGCTTTCTTCCTATTATTGCTGCTTTTGAGGCACCGAAGTCAATTCCCTCGTCTCAATGACTTATTATTAGACGCACAAGGACGCATCTAAGCTTTGACTTTCATGAGCTCCTTAATTCACCAAAATTTAATATAAAGACTAAGAATCAAATGCCTAAATGTTTACTATATATTAAAAAAAAAAAAAAAGGTTTATATATATATATAAAACGACATTGGCACTCCAATAGTTGACAATGAGGGCCCTCACCTCAGGGTAAAAACACAGTATTAGCCATCTAAATCACTGTTTTGACAAATATAATATTGGGTCATTTTGCCTTTTTCTTCCCAAATGAAAAGGAATCCATAAGTTTTGAGATATGGGGGGGTAAAGCATAGCCCCATACGCCTAACACAGAGCTAAGAGGCAAAAAAAGGCACCCAATTCAACGATGTGGTTTAAAATAAAGCTTTTTTTTTCCCTTTTGGACCTGGGAAACCCTTTTTCTTTTGGGTCCAATCACTAATGGCCAGTTACCCACTTATTTAAAACAGCCTAACCTATGCGACTCTTGTTTTTACTACCCCCTCCATGCATGTAAATATGCATGATTGCATGTATGTGAAAAATGGTCCTCAATTTTTTAGGTTAAAAAAAGAAGTTATCCACACTTATTACAGTACTAGCATTTTCAAGCCTGTGTTCAAATTGTTTTTTTTTTTTTTTTAAATATAATATAACATTTTAAAAACATAAGTTCCTAGTTTTAATATTGAATTGAATTTAAATTTCTCAATTTACATATACTTGAACTTATTATTAAATTATTTATAGTTAATAATAGAGTTACTTTTGAAAGTATAGAACAATTCATGTATACTAAACTTTTTTTTAATTACAGCATCAGCCCTTGGGCAAGACCGCTTATTAGACCATTGCCTAGGGCTCCCAATAGAAACAAGGCCCAAAATTTTTTAATTAATAGAATTTTTTTTAAAGGACAAATTTGTTGAGTTCCTTCACTTCAAGAAGGCCCCCAAAATTATGTGATAATAGAAACTCAACTCGTTTAAAACCCTAAATTGTTTAACAGAAATAAAATTATGTGACTGTACCAAATTTTTATTAATGTTTAATTTATATTTTTTATATGTTTCTTTTCCATACAATAGCTTTTTGATACTAGTCATTCAATCTCTCACATGACCACACTACCAAATCTCACTCTCTCCAAGAACATCCCCAAAATTGTGGCAAATTAAAATTTTTATGTGATTTCCAAAATTGTGGAAAACTAAAATTTTTATGTGATTATGTAATTAAGTGAAGTTGCAGTGCCTTTGATAAAGTAGAATATGTTATTGAAAATTTATTTTATTTTTATCCTATTATAATTTTATGTTGTAAATATGTTTATTTTATTTGTTAATTTTTTAATTAGAACTATATACTAGAAATATCATCTGGATATAAAAAAATTAAGAAAAAATGATATAAAAATAGAAAATTTTAATTGAATCTCACATGAGATCTCTTGATAAATTTTTTGTTTTTAGGAATATAATATAAGATAAGTATAGATGAAATCTCACAAATTTACGAGAGTTCATAAAAATAAAATAAAATATAATGAAATAATAGAACGAAAATAAAGTTTTTCAAAACTAAAATTGATAAAATACTAATTAAAATTGATTACATCACAAGCAGTGTATAGTCATGTTTTCAATTAAAATGTTGATGCTAGAAAACTTGACTTTGAAAACGTAATTAGTAGTGTTGCATATTAAAAAGCAAGAAAAATAAATTCGTTTAATGTATATAAAATATAAAAGAAATTAAAAAAAGAGAAACCTCCCTTAAAATTGTTTGCCTTAGCCATTAAATTATGTTGAGTTGGCCTATTTAATTATATATATAGATAAGAGCAAAACTTTCATCTAATATTTTTGTGCACTTGACAAGACACTAGGCTGACAGATGGTCATTTTAGGACACGCTTTGTGTTTCGGTCTTCTGCGTTGAATTGGAGCATTGGACACAAGTAAAACCTTACAAATGATTGGAACTCTTTTTTACACTTCCTCCATGGCTCCACCCTAAAAATTATACTTAGAAGTTCTTAAAATTACCAACTTCTTATTTTCCAGTTTCTTGAATCAAACTGAATACTAATAATTTTAATTTCCTAGCCCTCTTTGTTTTTTATTTTTATTTTTTTTGCTGAAAAATACCTAGCATAAATGATATATAAGAATCTTTATTAAAAATTGGTCTTAACTCTTAACATATATAAAGAGGTTAGTAAAATGAGAGCTGAAAGCAGAAGTGATGAAAGGATAAAATTTTAAGTACTCTTTGTACAAGTGTCTCTTACAAGGTCTTTTTAGAATTGTTGGTGAAAAATCAACCACAAATCCATTTTTTTATTACTGGGGATAAGTTAATTCGAGCACACAGTCTCTTGCAGCCTAAAGTTACAATACTAATTTCATACTTAGCTGGAGCATCATTGTCATTAATTTGACATTGGACACTGAAACTGTCAAAATAAATAAATCATGATATATACTATAGAGTTATTGTGAATACAGATTGAATTAACAAATTAAAAAATGAATAATTAATTCATATAGATGCAACATCAACTTCGGTCATGGAATGTGAGCCCTATACGAAATCCAATAACAAGAAACCTTGGGATCAGATCTAGAATCCGTCAACTCGAAGACCTCACGCTTCTCTCCTCTGCTCTCATTCTTAGACACTTTTTTTATTTTTTTTTATTATCCAAATCCTATCTACCTCCCCTCACGTTAACTTATAAGACTCAATTTTCCTTTTATAATTGTAAAATTACGCATTTATTGAGTGAGTTTTTTAATTCAAGGTCTCACCCCTTTATCATTCTTTACGGATCAAAAGAAGTCATTTGCTTTGTGTTTATTACAAGAAGATTCAATTTTAACAAAAGTCGTAGTGCATGTGAATTTGTTTTCTAGATAAGATAAATAATTTTAGATATATATTATTTAATTAACTAATAATACTCTAATTTTTTTAATTATATTTTATGTTGCTATTTATAATAATTATAATAATTTTTTATAAATAAAATAGTATTTCAAACTTATAACATTGGTTTGTGATGTAGATGGTGATCAATTTTCAAATATCTACTAGAGAACAAAAAACTTTTTCAATTGAGAGCTAACTGAAACCTATTATAATTATTATCGGTATAAATGTTGAATGAAAATTACATAGATACAGCTAGCTCATCTCATTAGTGAAAATATTATGTTATAGCGTATATGGTAAATTTTGTCACAAACTCAACAATTATAAGATATTGATTTTTTTCTCTCTAAAAAAAAAGAAGATATTGATATTTATTGTTATTCATTTTCGTAACCTAGTTTTTTTTTTTAGAGAGTTTCGACTTACAGCGCCTACTCCTAACGATAGCTCTTTATCATCAGACTAAGACACTAATCGGTTTTTGGTGTAGACGAAGATTGAATCTTAGATTTCTTATTCAATTATCAGATATTTTACCAGTTGAGCTAACTGGAATTCATTAGTATTTTTTTTTAATTATGTTTTTTGAAATAAATATATGAAGATATGGTCCATTGACAATCCATATATACATATATATATAGACAAAATTTAGAGAAAGTTCAATTAGAATTTGAAATTATAATCCAATTTTGCGCCATGTGTCTAAGTTTATGGGGGGACCACACCATAATCATTTACTTAAGTTTGTGTCATGTGTCCACTTAAATTTTTTTTAATCTTTGTGCCAAGTGAGTTAATTAGTGCAAAATATTAAGAATCGAAAATTAATAAACTATAAATTAAAAAAAAAAAAAAAAAAACTAATCACATATACCCAATAAA